>NC_088865.1:4084911-4197024 GCF_032884065.1 Artemia franciscana
AAATTACGACAACTAATTTCATGACGTCAGTCGACACAGAAACATGACGTCACCTGATCCACAGACAGACAGACAACTTATTTTTATATATATAGATAGATATAGGTACAGTTTCATTTCAGTTTTTTTTTCTTTTTAGTTTTTTCTTTTCTTAGTTTTTTTCTTTTTTAGTTTTTCTTTTTTAAGTTTCTTCTTTTTATTGATTTGTTTTCTTCAATTTGTCAATGTTCATTCTAACATTGACACTTGGAAAAATCTTTACGTGCCAAGCAAGCTAAAGCTCCAACAATTTATAATAAACCTCAAAACTTTGGGTATCTGTTTTAAGGTTTTCGAATTACCTCAATCTTTTGTCAAAATATATTGAAATATTTGTGCAATTCCCAGTTTTTTTTTAGTTTTTTCTTTTTTTAGTTGTTTAGCTTTTTTTAGTTTTTTTTTCTTTTTAGTTTTTTACCTTTTTATTTTTTTTTTACATTTTTTCTTCTTTCAGTTTTTTCTTTTTTAGTTTTTTTTTAGTCTTTTCTTTTTAGTTTTTTTTAGTTTTTTACCATTTTTCTTTTTTCAGTTTTCTTTTTCTTCTTTATTTTTCAGACGTCATATGCAAGCCCTCAATACAAAATACATACAATTTATTTTTATATATAGATAAGATATAATCTGGCGTAACAGACATAGTGTAACAGACATAAAAGACAGACAACTTATTTTTATATATATAGATTTTTATATATATAGATACAGTTTCTTCTTTAGTTTTTTTTTCTTTTTTAGTTTTTTCTTTTTTTTTAGTTTCTTCTTTTTATTGATTTGTTTTTTTCAATTTGTCAATGTTCATTCTAACATTGACACTTGGAAAAATCTTTACGTGCCAAGCATGCTAAAGCTCCAACAGTTTATATTAAACCTCAAAAATTTGGGGTATCTGTTTTAAGGTTTTCGAATTACTTTAATCTATTGTCAAAATATGTTGAAATATTTGTGCAATTCCCAGTTTTTTAGTTTTTTAGGTTTTTTAGTTTTTTTTTAGTTTTTTAGCTTTTTTATTTTTTTACGTTTTTTCTTTTTAGGTTTTTTCTTTTTTTAATTTTTTGAATTTTTTTTTTTTTTTTAGTTTTTTCTCTTAGTTTTTTTTTAGTTTTTTACCATTTTTCTTTTTCGAATTACTTTAATCTATAGTCAAAATATTTCGAAATATTTATGCAATTTCCAGTTTTTACATTCTAGTTTGTTTTCTTTTATATATATAGAAGATATAATCTGGCGTAACGGACAGACAACTTATTTTTATATATATAGATATAAATATATATAAATATATATATATATATATATATATATATATATATATATATATATATATATATATATATATATATATAAATATATATAAATATATATATATATATATATATATATATATATATATATATATATATATATATATATATATATATATATATATATATATATATATATATAAATAAGTTGTCTGTCTGTCTGTCTGTGGATCAGGTGACGTCATGTTTCTGTGTCGACTGACGTCATGAAGTTAGTTGTCGTCATTTTTGCTATGACGGTGACGTCATTAAAGATATTTAAGACATATATGTTCACGTAGAAATCTATTAATGTTTAAGTTTAAAATGACTGATGAACTTACAATGGCAAAAGCCGATGAAGAAGCGCAAAGAGTCTATGCCAAAAAACTTGCTGCTGATAGAGAAAGTCAGAAAAGAAAGCGTGCCGAGGAATCAAAAGAACAGCAAGGAAACAGGCTTGAGGCTAAAGAACGCAAAACTGCGCAGTTAGATGAAGATCCACCTGGACAGTGAGAGTCAAAACATATCAAAACTGAAAATGATAGCGATGATGATTGGGTTTGGGATTTTGACTTGGATAAGGTCATCAATGCCTACCAGATTTTAGTTAAAAAAAACAAAGGTTCGGCGATATGTATTTCATAGTGAAGCTGAAAAATAAAGAAGAAAACGAAAACTGAAAAAAGAAAAAATGTAAAAGACTAAAAAATACTAAAAAGAAAAAACACTCAAAGAGAAATTACAGACCAGGACACAAATGACGACCAGGACAGAGGGAATATAAATAACGACCGGGACACTCAAAGAGAAATTACAGACTGGGATACCGGGACACAAATGACGACCGGGACACAGGGAATATAAATGACGACCAGGACACAGGTATTTAAGAATATCGTTCAAAGAAAAATTTTTAATTGTAAGAAGACCATTGAAAGAGAAATTTCTAATTGTAAAATGACTGAAGAACCTACAATGGCAACGGTACCACCATCAAAGTAGATAACCAGTGGGTTGTTCCATATTCCCCATTATTATCAAAAACATTTAATGCACACATAAACGTTGAATACTGTAACTCCGTAAAGGCAATCAAATTTACATCAGGAATTTATAACTTCACTTTAGTTATTATAGAAGATTTGTGCGTACGTATGGCAAACAAACCTCTTCAGGATTTGGGAATGCCTTCACCTAACCGTATCGCTGCTGTTTCGACATGTGTAGAATTGGATCGTGAACAAAGTTACAGTACGAGTGATCTATTGTCGTATGTACAAAATAACATTTCCAAGTTAACGTCGGAACAAAAAGACATTTATGATACGATAGACTCAATTTCAGGACGTATACGACTACCTGCTGATTTCTGTAATTTAGTGACGTTCGAAAATGAATTGATTGAAAAAGTATTTCCGAATATTCTAAAAAATTATAAAAATAATAAATGGCTAAGTGAAAGAGCGATTCTCGCACCCAAAAATATAGACGTCCACGAAATCAACAATATTGTTTTGACCAAGATTCGAGACCAAGCAGTCCTTTACAAGTCAGTCAACACAGTTTTGGAACCAAATGAAGCGGTTAATTATTCATCTGAATTTTTAAATTCCATAGATCTTTCAGGGTTTCCACCACACGTGCTACAGCTAAAAATAGGCTTACCAATAATACTTTTAAGAAATATCAACCCACCAAAGCTTTGCAATGGCACGCGACTTGCCGTAAAAAAAAACAATGGAAAACCTAATAGAGGCCACAATCTTGACTGGACCTTTTGAGGGTGAGGCTGTTCTTATTCCTCGCATTCCCATGATTCCAACGGATCTGCCTTTTCAATTTAAAAAATTGCAATTCCCAATTCGATTAGCATTTGCAATCACCATTAACAAAGCTCAAGGTCAATCATTAGAAAAATGTGGTTTAGATCTTAATACTGATTGTTTTTCCCATGGACAATTGTACATTGCATGTTCGAGGGTCGGTAAACCTGACAATCTATTTATATGCTGCGACAATTGGACAGCAAAGAATGTTGTATATTCGCAAGTTTTACGCAGTTAATTTGTATTGTATCTATCTATCTATCTATCTATATAAAAACGAGTTGTGTGTATGCATGTTTGTTTGTTTGTAAAAAGAGCGTTTGCATATGACGTCATTATTAGTACATACGGCTTTGTATATGCACAGACAATGGGAAAGCCAAGAATGTTGTATATTCGCAATTTTTACGTAGTTTAAACTCCTGCAGACGAAATGAATGCTTGCCTGAAAAATTCTAATTTATGGGCACACGTAAAAATATTAAAATTAACTACAAATATGCGTGTCCGATTGCAAAACGATGACTCTCGTCAAACATTTTCAGATCAATTGCTGGCAATTGGAAACGGAAAGCTCCCAGTAGTGGGAAAGCCAAAAATGTTGTATATTCGCAATTTTTACGTAGTTTGAAACACATATATAAATCTATCTATATTCACAGGTGGGACACAGGGACACAACTACAATGGCGCGTAACTAATATGGCGCGTAACGACTTACGCGCGCGGGGGGGTGGGGGGGGGGGGGGTGATGTGGCTTGGGGGGGCACGAGGCGCCCCCACCAACTAGGTTTTGGGGTTTTGGGGTATATATATAAAAATGTACTGTCGTCTGTTACACTATCTTTACCGTTACACATTATTATCGTTACATGAGCTCACAAAATTGAGGCTGGTGATTGCACAAATATTTCAATATATTTTGACAATGGATTAAAGCAATTCGAGAACCTTAAAACAGAAAATAAAATTTTGAAGTTTAGTAGAAATTGTTGAAGCTTAGAATGCTAACTGCTCATAGAAAATTTTTCAAAGTGTTAATTAACATCAAAAAGAAATTATTATTAAATTGCTTAAAATGTAAAAAACTGGTGATTGCACAGATATTTCTATATATTTTGACAATAGATTCAAGCAATTCGAAAAGCTTAAAACAGAAAACTAAACCAATTTACGTCATCAGTTCGATCCAAAAATGACATAGCGTTGCCGGGACCCAGAACACAAGGACAATGAGAATCCATATATAGAAACCTGCCGCGTGCCACGCTGGGGCCTGCGGGGACCGGTGGCAAAAAGAAAAAACTAAAAATGAAAAACTAAAAAGGAAAAGAACTAAAAAAAGAAAAACTAATAAAGGAGAAAAAAAATAAAGAAGAAAAAGAAAACTAAAAACAGAAGAAAAAAACTAAAAAAATAAAAAACTTAAAAAATGAAAAAACTAAAAAACAAACTAAAAAAGAAAAAATTAAAAAAGAAAAAAAATTAAAGAAACAAAACTAAAAAATAAAAAAAAAAACTAGAAAAAAAAATTAAAATGAAAAAACTAAAAAAAGGAAACTAAAAATAGAAAAAATAAAAGAGGAAAATAAAGAAAAGCCACAGCTCAATGGCAATCATTTAAAAAAAACTAAAAAACAAGAGCTAAGAGCTCATATGGCACTTGTGACGAGGCGAGAAGAGCTAAGAGCCAAGAGATCATATGGTATGAGCTCTAACAAAATTCTATGAATCAATAGATTGATTTAAAAAGGAAAATAAGAGGGTTAATGCCGGTCAAGATTTAAAATATGAGCTCTGAGTCAGAAAGTCCTTCTAAATATCAAAGTTCATTAAGATCCGATCACCCACTCGTAAGTTATAAATACCTAATTTTTACTAATTTTTCCTCTCCCTTTTGCACCCCAGATGGTCGAATCTGGGAAAACAACTTTATCAAGTCAAATTGTGCAGCTCCCTGACACGCCAACCAATTTTCATCGCCCTAGCACGTCCAGAAGTACCGAACTCGCCAAATCAATGAACCCCTCCCCCCAACTCCCCCCAAAGAGAGCGAATCCAGTACGATTCTGTCAATCACGTATCAAGGACATTTGTTTATTCTATCCACCAAGCTTCATCCCGATTCCTCCACTCCAAGTGTTTTTCCAAGATTTCCCCCTCCAACTCCCCCCAATGTCAAAAGATCTGGTCGGGATTTGAAATAAGAGCTCTGAGACATGAATTCCTTCTAAAAATCAAATTTCATTACAATCCGATCATCTATTCGTAAGATAAAAATACCCCAATTTTCATGTTTTCCAAGAATTCCTGTTTCCCCCCTCCAACTCCCCCGAATGTCACAGGATCTGGTCGGAATTTGAAATTAGAACTTTAAAGCACAAGATCCTTCTAAATATCAAATTTCATTAAGATCTGGCCACCCTTTCGTAAGCTACAAATACCTCAATTTACCCCCCCCCCCCAATTCCACCAAAGAGAGCAGATCCGGTCCAGTTATGTCAGTCCACGTATCTTAGACAGGTTTCTATTCTTCCCATCCAGTTTCATCCTGATCTCACCGCTTTAAGTATTTTTTAAGATTTCCGGTCCCCCCCCCAACTGCCCCCGCCCCATTTACACTTGATCCGGTTGAGATTAAAAATAAGATATCTGAGTTACGAGGTCCTTCTAAATATGAAGTTTCATGAAGATCCGATCACTCCTTCGTAAGTTGAAAATACGTCATTTTTGCTTATTTTTCAGAATTACCCACCCCCCCCCCCCAATTGAGCGGATCCGTTCCAATTGTGTAAATCACGTATGCAAGACTTCTGCTTATTTGTTCAGCCAAGTTTCATCCCAATCCCTCCAATCTAAGCGTTTTCCATCATTTTAGGTTTCCCCACCCCAAACTTCCCCCAATGTCACCAAATCCTGTCAGGATTTAAAATAAGAGCTTTGAGACACGATATCCTTCTAAATATCAAATTTCATGGAGATCCAATCACCCGTTCGTAAGTTAAAAATACCTCATTCTTTCTAATTTTTCTGAATTAACCCCCCCCCCCCCCCAACTACCCCAAAGAGAGCGGATCCGTTCTGGTTTTTTCAATCATGTATCTAGGACTCGTGTTTTTTTTTCACCTTCCCGATCCCTCCACTCAAGTGTTTTCCAAGTTTTAGGTTTGCCCCTCCCAACTCACCCCCAATGTCACCAGATCCGGTCGGGTTTAAAATATGAGCTCTGAGCCACGATATCGTTCTAAATGTCAAATTTCATTAGGATGAAATCACCCGTTTATAAGTTAAAAATACCTCGTTTTTTCTAATTTTTCTGAATTTCCGAAATAGATCCCTCCTAACTCCCCCAAAGAGAGCAGATTCGGTCCGATTATGTCAATCACTTATGTAGGACTTGTGTTTATTCTTCCCACCAAGTTTCATCCCGATCTCTCCACTCTAAGCATTTTCCAAGAGTTCCAGCCCCCCCAACTCCCCCCAAATGACACTGGATCCGGTCGGGATTTAAAATAAGAGTTTTAAGACACGATATCCTTCTAAACATCAAATTTCATTGAGATCCGATCACCCGTTCGTAAGTTGAAAATACCTCATTTTTTCTAATTCTGAAGAATTACTCCCCCCCCCCAACTACCCCAAAGAGAGCGAATCAGTTCCGATTATGTCAATCATGTATCTGTGACTTGCGCTTATTTTTCCCATCAAGTTTCATCCCGATCCCTCCACTCTAAGTGTTTTCCAAGATTTTAGGTCCCCCCCACTCTAACTCCCCCCAATAGCATCAGATCCGGTCGGGATTTAAAATAAGAGTTCTGAGACGCAATATCATTCCAAACATCAAATTTCATTAAGATCCAATCACCCGCTCATAAGTTAAAAAATACTTCATTTTTTCTATTTTTTTTTTAATTAACCGGCCCCCCATTCACCCCCCCCCCCCAGATGGTCAAATCGGTAAAACTATTTCTAATTTAATCTGGTCCGGTCCCTGATACGCTTGCCAAATTTCATCGTCCTAGCTTACCTGAAAGTGCCTAAAGTAGCAAAACCGGGACTTTAGGTTTCCCCCGTCCAACTCCCCCCAATGTCATCAGATCCGGTCGGTATTTAAAATAAGAACTCTGAAACACAATATCATTCCAAACCTCAAATTTTATTAAGATCCAACCACCCACTCATAAGTTAAAAGTACTTCATTTTTTCGATTTTCTTGCGAATTAACCGGCCCCCCACTCCCCCCAGATGGTCAAATCGGGAAAACGACTATTTCTAATTTAATTTGGTCCGGTCCCTGATACGCTTGCCAAATTTCATCGTCCTAGCTTACCTGGAAGTGCCTAAAGTAGCAAAACCGGGACCGACAGACCGACAGAATTGGCGATTGCTATATGTCACTTAGTTAATACCAAGTTTCTCTCTACCACTCTATCTTACCACTCTATCTTAATTTTCTCTACCACTCTATCTTAATCAAGTATTCAATAATACAATCTGTATTAAAAGTTACTGTAGTACATTGGCTTTAATGCTCTCTTTCGAATTCGAAGGATGTGAGTTCAAGTAACTTCCATTTTCTCTACCACTCTACATTATCCAAGTATTCAATAATACAATCTGTATTAACATTTATCGCTGTCAATTTCTATTAAATTATACTGTTTGTTTGTCTGTTACACTATTTGCAATCTATTATAAAAACTAAAAACTAAAAAAACTAAAAAAAAAAAAAAAAAAAAAAAAAATTATAATTGGAAAAAATCTAAAAAAAATAGAAAAATCTTGACAAAAAAAAAAGTAATAAAGAAAATCTACATATGAAGCAATATTCAAACTGACGTCATTGCAATATAAGGAAGTTTTCATTCCTTTCAGGAAGAAACGAGAAGCCAGACTTGCAGTTGAAAGAGAAAGTAAAAAAAGAAGGCGTGCATAATGTCAATTTTGGCTACAGACAAAAAGAAATAAATAAAGATAGAGAATTAGCCCACAAAAGTGCTTCAAAATAACATTTAAAGACAATAGATAAAAGAGAAAGCTCTAGAATAAATACATCACGATAAGTCACAAATACCTAACCCCCCCCCCCCCCCGAGTAAAAAAAACATTAGAGATTTTTTCCGTAATAGCCCCGTTCTAAACGGACCTATGTAAAGCAAAAAATTTAATATCTAAAATAATATGAGACCTGAAGTTGAACAGACCAGGAATAGTTTATTTACAGCGAAGATGTATTGAGGGTTTTTCTTCGAGGGGGAGGCATTTTTCCTAGAGGGGTTTCATTGGGGTTCCAAAAAATAAAAACCCAACAAAAATTTGTTTGTATGCATTTTTGTTCCGGTTTTATGAGTCAGACAAAAACACGGAGGGGGAGGGGTTCAAACCCTGAATCCCATCCTTAGATACAACCTTGATTTATAGAATACTGTACATGTTTAGAACACACCTGTAGAACTGAGATAGCTCCATATGACAACGCAAGACAATAGAAAGAAGCAGCCATTGCGAATGGAACAAGAATGTAGGTCAATAAGATCATGATGATTGAGTAAAAACCAGAGGGACAGTAGGAAGATCTTGTCCTCCATACAACTGAGATGTCGCAAATAAGTCGCTAAAAATGAAAAAATTAATATTATTAATTTTTCCATACTTCTGAGCAGATACATTTTTGAGAAATATACTTGAAATAATAACTAATGTTAAAACCTTTCAATAAATAAAGATATAACAATGAATTCTGTATTTGATATGAATTACTAAATAGCTTATGTTTAGGTTTCACGAACATCAATTTTTCTTTTTTTCCTGAGTGAAGCATACGACTTTATTTTGTCTAACTTTATGAAAAAATCTCTGAGATACTTGCTCCAAAAATGTAAATAGAACCCAAATTTTAGCCAAGACTTCCCAAAAATATTCGTTCTTTATCAGAATTTGTCTTGGAAAACATATATAAAAATCACTTGTCAAGTATTAAGATTATCATCATGCTATAGCTATATGCACCAGTTACATAGCATGATTTTTGAGAACCATAGGCAACTCAAGATGATAATATTTTTTTTGGTGGGTAAAAACGTCCTATGAGCACACTGTCTATACATGACGATTGACAAAAAAATTAGAAAAAACATAAACTAAGAAAAAAATAACTTAGAAAATGAGGGAAATTTCAGCATTGTCTCTATACAAAAATCAACCCAGTGATTCACCTATAAATGACGACCGGGACACTCAAAGATACATTACAGACCGGGACACCAGAACACGAATGACAACCGGGAACCGGGACAGAGGGAATATAAATGACGACCGGGACGCTCAAAGAGAAATTACAGACTGGGACACTGGGACACAAATCACGACTGGGACACGTGGAAAATGAATGACGACCGGGACACAACCACAACGGGGACGCCGGGGGGCACAGGGAAGATATGCAAATGACGACCAGGACACAGGGAATGTTCGATTAGCAATCATCATCAACAAAGCTCAAGGGCAATCATTAGAATAATGAGATATATAGATCTGAATACGGATTGTTTTTCCCATGGACAATTATATGTTGCATGTTCAAGAGTCGGTAAACCTGACAATCTATTTATATGCAAAGACAATGGGACAGTGAAGAGCGTTGTACATTCGCAAGTTTTACGGAGTTAAAAACATATATATATATATATATATATATATATATATATATATATATATATATATATATATATATATATATATATATATATATATATATATATATATATATATATATATATATATATATATATATATATATATATATATATATATATATATATATATATATATATATAAAAATAAGTTGTCTGTCCGTTACGCCAGATTATATCTATATATATAAAAATAAGTTGTCTGTGTGTGGATCTGTGGATGGATCAGGTGACGTCACCTGAAAAAAACTGGATCAGGTGACGTCAAAACTGAAAAAACTAAAAAAAGGCAAAAACTACAAAAAAAACTAAAAAATAATAAAAAAAATAAAAAAGCTAAAAAACTAAAAAAACTAAAAAAGGCAAAAACTACAAAAAAAACTAAAAACTAATAAAAAAGCTAAAAAACTATAAAAACTAAAAAAAAAGAAAAAAAATAAAAAAAAAACAAAAAACAAAAAAAAAAATAAAAAAGCTAAAAAACTAAAAAAACTAAAAAAACTAAAAAAAGGTAAAAAACTAAAAAAACTAAAAACTAAAAAAAGCTAAAAAAAGGAAAAAACTGAAAAATAAGCTAAAATAAAGGTAAAAACCAATAAAAAACTAAAAAAAAACTGAAAAAACTAAAAAAAGGCAAAAACTACAAAAAAAACTAAAAACTAATAAAAAAAGTAAAAAAGCTAAAAAACTAAAAAAACTTAAAAAACTAAAAAAAGGTAAAAAACTAAAAAAAATAAAAAATAAAAAAAAACTAAAAAAAAGGAAAAAACTGAAAAATAAGCTAAAATAAAGGTAAAAACCAATAAAAAACTAAAAAGAAAAAAAGGAAAAAACTAAAAAAAATTTTCATCTAAAAAACTAAAAAAAACTAAAAAAGGTAAAAACTAAAAGAACTAAAAAAGAAAAAAATAAATGACGACACTCAAAGAGAAAGCGACCAGGACAAAAGGAATGTTCGATTAGCAATCAACAAAGCACCGGGACACAGGGAGTATAAATGACGACCAGGACATAAGTAAAAAAAAACAAACTATCTATCTATATATATAAAAATAAGTTGTCTGTCTGTCTGTGGATATGTGGATCAGGTGACGTCATGTTTCGGCTGACGTCATGAAATTAGTTGCCGTCATTTTTGCTTTGACGATGCTTAGTATATTGTAAAACACATTAATTTGGTTAATAATATACCATTTAAAACACCAAAATGAACATTCTGGAGTAGTCACTCGATGAGAGAGGGTGTCAGAACGGAGAATGAAGGTCCCAGGTTCAAATCCTGGTTAGGCTAAAAAAAGTAAAAAACTAAAAACTAAAAAAAAACTGAAAAAACTAAAAAAAGGCAAAAACTACAAAAAAAAATAAAAACTAATAAAAAAAAAGCTAAAAAACTAAAAAAAACTATAAAAACTAAAAAACTAAAAACTAAAAAAAAAACCTAAACTAAAAACTAAAAAAAACTTAAAAAAAAAAGGAAAAAACTGAAAAATAGAAGAGAAAAAGAAAACTAATAAAATTAATAAAAATAAAAAAAAAATAAAAAAGATAAAAACTAAAAGAACTAAAAAAGAAAAAAAAACTAAAAAAAGGAAAAAAACTGAAAAATAAAGGAGAAAAAGAAAACTAAAAAAGGTAATAGGCCACAGGTAATGTTCGATTAGCAATCACCATCAACAAAGCTCAAGGGGCAACAAAGCTCACCATCAAACAAAGAAACGGGACGCTCAAAGAGAAATTACAGACTGGAACACTGGGACACAAATGACGACCGGGATACTGGGAATATAAATGACGACCGGGACACAGGGAATGTTCAATTAGCAATCACCATCAACAAAGCTCAAGGGCAATCATTAGAATCATGAAGTATAGATTTGAATATGGATTGTTTTTCCCATGGACAATTATATGTTGCATGTTCAAGAGTCAGGTTTACCGACTCTTGAACATGCAACATATAATTGTTGCATGACGATGTTGAAATGACGATGGCGACTCAGGGAATGGTCGATTAGCAATCACCATCAACAAAGCTCAAGGGCAATCATTAGAATCATGAGGTATAGATCTGAATACGGATTGTTTTCCCATGGACCATTATATGTTGCATGTTCAACAGTCGGTAAACCTGACAATCTATTTATATGCACAGACAATGGGACAGCAAAGAATGTTGTATATTCGCAAGTTTTACGTAGTTAAAAACATATATATATATATATATATATATATATATATATATATATATATATATATATATATATATATATATATATATATATATATATATATATATATATACACACACATATATATATATATATATATATATATATATATATATATATATATATATATCTATATTCACAGGTGGGACATAGGGACACAACTACAATGGCGCGTAACGACTTACGCGCGCGGGGGGGCTTGGGGGGGGCGAAGCGCCCCCACCAACTAGGTGTTGGGGTGGCGCGAAGCGCCACCCCAACAGCTAGTATATATATAAAAATAAGTTGTCTGTGGATCTGTGGATCGTGGATCAGGTGACGTCACCTGAAAAAACTGGATCAGGTGACGTCAAAACTGAAAAAACTAAAAAAAGGCAAAAACTACAAAAAAAACTAAAAACTAATAAAAAAAAATAAAAAAGCTAAAAAACTAAAAAAACTAAAAAAAGGCAAAAACTACAAAAAAAACTAAAAACTAATAAAAAAGCTAAAAAACTAAAAAAAAGGCAAAAACTACAAAAAAAACTAAAAACTAATAAAAAAAATAAAAAAGCTAAAAAACTAAAAAAACTAAAAAAACTAAAAAAAGGTAAAAAACTAAAAAAACTAAAAACTAAAAAAAAACTAAAAAAAAGGAAAAAACTGAAAAATAAGCTAAAATAAAGGTAAAAACCAATAAAAAACTAAAAAAAAAAAACTGAAAAAACTAAAAAAAGGCAAAAACTACAAAAAAACTAAAAACTAATAAAAAAAGTAAAAAAGCTAAAAAACTAAAAAAACTAAAAAAACTAAAAAAACTAAAAAACTAAAAAAAGGTAAAAAACTAAAAAAAATAAAAAATAAAAAAAAAATAAAAAAAAGGAAAAAACTGAAAAATAAGCTAAAATAAAGGTAAAAACCAATAAAAAACTAAAAAGAAAAAAAAGGAAAAAACAAAAAAAAATTTTCATCTAAAAAACTAAAAAAACTAAAAAAGGTAAAAACTAAAAGAACTAAAAAAGAAAAAAATAAATGACGACACTCAAAGAGAAAGCGACCAGGACAAAAGGAATGTTCGATTAGCAATCAACAAAGCACCGGGACACAGGGAGTATAAATGACGACCAGGACATAAGTAAAAAAAAAAAACTAACAAAACTAAAAAGAAGGTAAAAACTACAAAAAAACTAAAAAGAAAAAAAAACTAATAAAAAAACTAAAAAATCTAAATAAACTAAAAAAGAAAAAAAAGGAAAAAAATAAAGGAGAAAAACAAAACTAAAAAACGAATGTATATACAGACCGGTACACCGGGATACAAATGACGACCGGGACACAGGGAATATAAATGACGACCGGGACACAGGGACACAACTACAACGGGGACACTGGGGGAAACAGGGGGATATAAATGACGACCGGGACAAAAAAACTAAAAAGAAAAAAAAACTAAAAACTAATAAAAAAACTAAAAAATCTAAAAATCTAAATAAGCTAAAAAAGAAAAAAAAAGGAAAAAAATAAAGGAGAAAAACAAAACTAAAAAACGAATGTATATACAGACCGGGACACCGGGATACAAATGACGACCGGGACACAGGGAATATAAATGACGACCGGGACACAGGGACACAACTACAACGGGGACACCGGGGGAAACAGGGGGATATAAATGACGACCGGGACACCGGGACAGGGAATGGTCGATTAGCAATCACCATCAACAAAGCTCAAGGGCAATCATTAGAATCATGAGGTATAGATCTGAATACAGATTGTTTTCCCATGGACCATTATATGTTGCATGTTCAAGAGTCGGTAAACCTGACAATCTATTTATATGCAAAGACAATGGGACAGCAAAGAATGTTGTATATTCGCAAGTTTTACGTAGTTAAAACCATATATATATATATATATATATATATATATCTATCTATATTATGGCGCGTAACGACTTACGCGCGCGGGGGGGCTTGGGGGGGGGCGCGAAGCGCCCCCACCAACTAGGTGTTGGGGTGGCGCGAAGCGCCACCCCAACAGCTAGTATATATATAAATAAGTTGTCTGTCTGTCTGTCTGTGGATCAGGTGACGTCATGTTTCTGTGTCGACTGACGTCATGAAGTTAGTTGTCGTCATTTTTGCTATGACGGTGACGTCATTAAAGATATTTAAGACATATATGTTCACGTAGAAATCTATTAATGTTTAAGTTTAAAATGACTGATGAACTTACAATGGCAAAAGCCGATGAAGAAGCGCAAAGAGTCTATGCAAAAAAACTTGCTGCTGATAGAGAAAGTCAGAAAAGAAAGCGTGCCGAGGAATCAAAAGAACAGCAAGGAAACAGGCTTGAGGCTAAAGAACGCAAAACCGCGCAGTTAGATGAAGATCCACCTGGACAGTGAGAGTCAAAACATATCAAAACTGAAAATGATAGCGATGATGATTGGGTTTGGGATTTTGACTTGGATAAGGTCATCAATGCCTACCAGATTTTAGTTAAAAAAAACAAAGGTTCGGCGATATGTATTTCATAGTGAAGCTGAAAAATAAAGAAGAAAACGAAAACTGAAAAAAGAAAAAATGTAAAAGACTAAAAAATACTAAAAAGAAAAAACACTCAAAGAGAAATTACAGACCAGGACACAAATGACGACCAGGACAGAGGGATTATAAATAACGACCGGGACACTCAAAGAGAAATTACAGACTGGGATACCGGGACACAAATGACGACCGGGACACAGGGAATATAAATGACGACCAGGACACAGGTATTTAAGAATATCGTTCAAAGAAAAATTTTTAATTGTAAGAAGACCATTGAAAGAGAAATATCTAATTGTAAAATGACTGAAGAACCTACAATGGCAACGGTACCACCATCAAAGTAGATAACCAGTGGGTTGTTCCATATTCCCCATTATTATCAAAAACATTTAATGCACAAATAAACGTTGAAAACTGTAACTCCGTAAAGGCAATCAAATTTACATCAGGAATTTATAACTTCACTTTAGTTATTATAGAAGATTTGTGCGTACGTATGGCAAACAAACCTCTTCAGGATTTGGGAATGCCTTCACCTAACCGTATCGCTGCTGTTTCGACATGTGTAGAATTGGATCGTGAACAAAGTTACAGTACGAGTGATCTATTGTCGTATGTACAAAATAACATTTCCAAGTTAACGTCGGAACAAAAAGACATTTATGATACGATAGACTCAATTTCAGGACGTATACGACTACCTGCTGATTTCTGTAATTTAGTGACGTTCGAAAATGAATTGATTGAAAAAGTATTTCCGAATATTCTAAAAAATTATAAAAATAATAAATGGCTAAGTGAAAGAGCGATTCTCGCACCCAAAAATATAGACGTCCACGAAATCAACAATATTGTTTTGACCAAGATTCGAGACCAAGCAGTCCTTTACAAGTCAGTCAACACAGTTTTGGAACCAAATGAAGCGGTTAATTATCCATCTGAATTTTTAAATTCCATAGATCTTTCAGGGTTTCCACCACACGTGCTACAACTAAAAATAGGCTTACCAATAATACTTTTAAGAAATATCAACCCACCAAAGCTTTGCAATGGCACGCGACTTGCCGTAAAAAAAAACAATGGAAAACCTAATAGAGGCCACAATCTTGACTGGACCTTTTGAGGGTGAGGCTGTTCTTATTCCTCGCATTCCCATGATTCCAACGGATCTGCCTTTTCAATTTAAAAAATTGCAATTCCCAATTCGATTAGCATTTGCAATCACCATTAACAAAGCTCAAGGTCAATCATTAGAAAAATGTGGTTTAGATCTTAATACTGATTGTTTTTCCCATGGACAATTGTACATTGCATGTTCGAGGGTCGGTAAACCTGACAATCTATTTATATGCTGCGACAATTGGACAGCAAAGAATGTTGTATATTCGCAAGTTTTACGCAGTTAATTTGTATTGTATCTATCTATCTATCTATCTATATAAAAACGAGTTGTGTGTATGCATGTTTGTTTGTTTGTAAAAAGAGCGTTTGCATATGACGTCATTATTAGTACATACGGCTTTGTATATGCACAGACAATGGGAGAGCCAAGAATGTTGTATATTCGCAATTTTTACGTAGTTTAACTCCTGCAGACGAAATGAATGCTTGCCTGAAAAATTCTAATTTATGGGCACACGTAAAAATATTAAAATTAACTACAAATATGCGTGTCCGATTGCAAAACGATGACTCTCGTCAAACATTTTCAGATCAATTGCTGGCAATTGGAAACGGAAAGCTCCCAGTAGTGGGAAAGCCAAAAATGTTGTATATTCGCAATTTTTACGTAGTTTGAAACACATATATAAATCTATCTATATTCACAGGTGGGACACAGGGACACAACTACAATGGCGCGTAACTAATATGGCGCGTAACGACTTACGCGCGCGGGGGGGGGGGCTTGGGGGGGCGCGAAGCGCCCCACCAGCTAGGTGTTGGGGTGGCGCGTAACGACTTACGCGCGCGGGGGGGCTTGGGGGGGCACGAGGCGCCCCCACCAACTAGGTTTTGGGGTTTTGGGGTATATATATAAAAATGTACTGTCGTCTGTTACACTATCTTTACCGTTACACATTATTATCGTTACATGAGCTCACAAAATTGAGGCTGGTGATTGCACAAATATTTCAATATATTTTGACAATGGATTAAAGCAATTCGAGAACCTTAAAACAGAAAATAAAATTTTGAAGTCTAGTAGAAATTGTTGAAGCTTAGAATGCTAACTGCTCATAGAAAATTTTTCAAAGTGTTAATTAACATCAAAAAGAAATTATTATTAAATTGCTTAAAATGTAAAAAACTGGTGATTGCACAGATATTTCTATATATTTTGACAATAGATTCAAGCAATTCGAAAAGCTTAAAACAGAAAACTAAACCAATTTACGTCATCAGTTCGATCCAAAAATGACATAGCGTTGCCGGGACCCAGAACACAAGGACAATGAGAATCCATATATAGAAACCTGCCGCGTGCCACGCTGGGGCCTGCGGGGACCGGTGGCAAAAAGAAAAAACTAAAAATGAAAAACTAAAAAGGAAAAGAACTAAAAAAAGAAAAACTAATAAAGGAGAAAAAAATAAAGAAGAAAAAGAAAACTAAAAACAGAAGAAAAAAACTAAAAAAATAAAAAAACTTAAAAAATGAAAAAACTAAAAAACTAACTAAAAAAGAAAAAATTAAAAAAGAAAAAAATTAAAAAAACAAAACTAAAAAATAAAAAAAAACTAGAAAAAAAAATTAAAATGAAAAAACTAAAAAAAGGAAACTAAAAATAGAAAAAATAAAAGAGGAAAATAAAGAAAAGCCACAGCTCAATGGCAATCATTTAAAAAAAACTAAAAAACAAGAGCTAAGAGCTCATATGGCACTTGTGACGAGGCGAGAAGAGCTAAGAGCCAAGAGATCATATGGTATGAGCTCTAACAAAATTCTATGAATCAATAGATTGATTTAAAAAGGAAAATAAGAGGGTTAATGCCGGTCAAGATTTAAAATATGAGCTCTGAGTCAGAAAGTCCTTCTAAATATCAAAGTTCATTAAGATCCGATCACCCACTCGTAAGTTATAAATACCTAATTTTTACTAATTTTTCCTCTCCCTTTTGCACCCCAGATGGTCGAATCTGGGAAAACAACTTTATCAAGTCAAATTGTGCAGCTCCCTGACACGCCAACCAATTTTCATCGCCCTAGCACGTCCAGAAGTACCGAACTCGCCAAATCAATGAACCCCTCCCCCCAACTCCCCCAAAGAGAGCGAATCCAGTACGATTCTGTCAATCACGTATCAAGGACATTTGTTTATTCTATCCACCAAGCTTCATCCCGATTCCTCCACTCCAAGTGTTTTTCCAAGATTTCCCCCTCCAACTCCCCCCAATGTCAAAAGATCTGGTCGGGATTTGAAATAAGAGCTCTGAGACATGAATTCCTTCTAAAAATCAAATTTCATTACAATCCGATCATCTATTCGTAAGATAAAAATACCCCAATTTTCATGTTTTCCAAGAATTCCTGTTTCCCCCTCCAACTCCCCCGAATGTCACAGGATCTGGTCGGAATTTGAAATTAGAACTTTAAAGCACAAGATCCTTCTAAATATCAAATTTCATTAAGATCTGGCCACCCTTTCGTAAGCTACAAATACCTCAATTTACCCCCCCCCCCAATTCCACCAAAGAGAGCAGATCCGGTCCAGTTATGTCAGTCACGTATCTTAGACAGGTTTCTATTCTTCCCATCCAGTTTCATCCTGATCTCACCGCTTTAAGTATTTTTTAAGATTTCCGGTCCCCCCCCCAACTGCCCCCCCCCATTTACACTTGATCCGGTTGAGATTAAAAATAAGATATCTGAGTTACGAGGTCCTTCTAAATATGAAGTTTCATGAAGATCCGATCACTCCTTCGTAAGTTGAAAATACGTCATTTTTGCTTATTTTTCAGAATTACCCCCCCCCCCCCCCAATTGAGCGGATCCGTTCCAATTGTGTAAATCACGTATGCAAGACTTCTGCTTATTTGTTCAGCCAAGTTTCATCCCAATCCCTCCAATCTAAGCGTTTTCCATCATTTTAGGTTTCCCCACCCCAAACTTCCCCCAATGTCACCAAATCCTGTCAGGATTTAAAATAAGAGCTTTGAGACACGATATCCTTCTAAATATCAAATTTCATGGGATCCAATCACCCGTTCGTAAGTTAAAAATACCTCATTCTTTCTAATTTTTCTGAATTAACCCCCCCCCCCCCAACTACCCCAAAGAGAGCGGATCCGTTCTGGTTTTTTCAATCATGTATCTAGGACTCGTGTTTTTTTTCACCTTCCCGATCCCTCCACTCAAGTGTTTTCCAAGTTTTAGGTTTGCCCCTCCCAACTCACCCCCAATGTCACCAGATCCGGTCGGGTTTAAAATATGAGCTCTGAGCCACGATATCGTTCTAAATGTCAAATTTCATTAGGATGAAATCACCCGTTTATAAGTTAAAAATACCTCGTTTTTTCTAATTTTTCTGAATTTCCGAAATAGATCCCTCCTAACTCCCCCAAAGAGAGCAGATTCGGTCCGATTATGTCAATCACTTATGTAGGACTTGTGTTTATTCTTCCCACCAAGTTTCATCCCGATCTCTCCACTCTAAGCATTTTCCAAGAGTTCCAGCCCCCCCAACTCCCCCCAAATGACACTGGATCCGGTCGGGATTTAAAATAAGAGTTTTAAGACACGATATCCTTCTAAACATCAAATTTCATTGAGATCCGATCACCCGTTCGTAAGTTGAAAATACCTCATTTTTTCTAATTCTTAAGAATTACTCCCCCCCCCAACTACCCCAAAGAGAGCGAATCAGTTCCGATTATGTCAATCATGTATCTGTGACTTGCGCTTATTTTTCCCATCAAGTTTCATCCCGATCCCTCCACTCTAAGTGTTTTCCAAGATTTTAGGTCCCCCCCACTCTAACTCCCCCCAATAGCATCAGATCCGGTCGGGATTTAAAATAAGAGTTCTGAGACGCAATATCATTCCAAACATCAAATTTCATTAAGATCCAATCACCCGCTCATAAGTTAAAAATACTTCATTTTTTCTATTTTTTTTTTTTAATTAACCGGCCCCCCATTCACCCCCCCCAGATGGTCAAATCGGTAAAACTATTTCTAATTTAATCTGGTCCGGTCCCTGATACGCTTGCCAAATTTCATCGTCCTAGCTTACCTGAAAGTGCCTAAAGTAGCAAAACCGGGACTTTAGGTTTCCCCCGTCCAACTCCCCCCAATGTCATCAGATCCGGTCGGTATTTAAAATAAGAACTCTGAAACACAATATCATTCCAAACCTCAAATTTTATTAAGATCCAACCACCCACTCATAAGTTAAAAGTACTTCATTTTTTCGATTTTCTTGCGAATTAACCGGCCCCCCACTCCCCCCAGACGGTCAAATCGGGAAAACGACTATTTCTAATTTAATTTGGTCCGGTCCCTGATACGCTTGCCAAATTTCATCGTCCTAGCTTACCTGGAAGTGCCTAAAGTAGCAAAACCAGGACCGACAGACCGACAGAATTGGCGATTGCTATATGTCACTTAGTTAATACCAAGTTTCTCTCTACCACTCTATCTTACCACTCTATCTTAATTTTCTCTACCACTCTATCTTAATCAAGTATTCAATAATACAATCTGTATTAAAAGTTACTGTAGTACATTGGCTTTAATGCTCTCTTTCGAATTAGAAGGATGTGAGTTCAAGTAACTTCCATTTTCTCTACCACTCTACATTATCCAAGTATTCAATAATACAATCTGTATTAACATTTATCGCTGTCAATTTCTATTAAATTATACTGTTTGTTTGTCTGTTACACTATTTGCAATCTATTATAAAAACTAAAAACTAAAAAAACTAAAAAAAAAAAAAAAAAAAAAAAAAAAAATTATAATTGGAAAAAATCTAAAAAAAATAGAAAAATCTTGACAAAAAAAAAGTAATAAAGAAAATCTACATATGAAGCAATATTCAAACTGACGTCATTGCAATATAAGGAAGTTTTCATTCCTTTCAGGAAGAAACGAGAAGCCAGACTTGCAGTTGAAAGAGAAAGTAAAAAAAGAAGGCGTGCATAATGTCAATTTTGGCTACAGACAAAAAGAAATAAATAAAGATAGAGAATTAGCCCACAAAAGTGCTTCAAAATAACATTTAAAGACAATAGATAAAAGAGAAAGCTCTAGAATAAATACGTCACGATAAGTCACAAATACCTAAACCCCCCCCCCCCCGAGTAAAAAAAACATTAGAGATTTTTTCCGTAATAGCCCCGTTCTAAACGGACCTATGTAAAGCAAAAAATTTAATATCTAAAATAATATGAGACCTGAAGTTGAACAGACCAGGAATAGTTTATTTACAGCGAAGATGTATTGAGGGTTTTTCTTCGAGGGGGAGGCATTTTTCCTAGAGGGGTTTCATTGGGGTTCCAAAAAATAAAAACCCAACAAAAATTTGTTTGTATGCATTTTTGTTCCGGTTTTATGAGTCAGACAAAAACACGGAGGGGGAGGGGTTCAAACCCTGAATCCCATCCTTAGATACAACCTTGATTTATAGAATACTGTACATGTTTAGAACACACCTGTAGAACTGAGATAGCTCCATATGACAACGCAAGACAATAGAAAGAAGCAGCCATTGCGAATGGAACAAGAATGTAGGTCAATAAGATCATGATGATTGAGTAAAACCAGAGGGACAGTAGGAAGATCTTGTCCTCCATACAACTGAGATGTCGCAAATAAGTCGCTAAAAATGAAAAAATTAATATTATTAATTTTTCCATACTTCTGAGCAGATACATTTCTGAGAAATATACTTGAAATAATAACTAATGTTAAAACCTTTCAATAAATAAAGATATAACAATGAATTCTGTATTTGATATGAATTACTAAATAGCTTATGTTTAGGTTTCACGAACATCAATTTTTCTTTTTTTCCTGAGTGAAGCATACGACTTTATTTTGTCTAACTTTATGAAAAAATCTCTGAGATACTTGCTCCAAAAATGTAAATAGAACCCAAATTTTAGCCAAGACTTCCCAAAAAATATTCGTTCTTTATCAGAATTTGTCTTGGAAAACATATATAAAAATCACTTGTCAAGTATTAAGATTATCATCATGCTATAGCTATATGCACCAGTTACATAGCATGACTTTTGAGAACCATAGGCAACTCAAGATGATAATATTTTTTTTGGTGGGTAAAAACGTCCTATGAGCGCACTGTCTATACATGACGATTGACAAAAAAATTAGAAAAAAACATAAACTAAGAAAAAAATAACTTAGAAAATGAGGGAAATTTCAGCATTGTCTCTATACAAAAATCAACCCAGTGATTCACCTTTCCAAAGTACACTTAAAACAACCCAATATATTTTTTCCTCGCCCAATATGCTTTTCCTTATAGGGTAAAAATTTCCGTCACAATCTACCAAGGATGTATCCAGATTTATTTTTTTTTTTGGGGGGGGGGGGTACAAAAAGTTTTTTTCCGGGGTGGGGAGGGGTACAAGAATGCATCAAAATTGGTTTACACTCGTTTTGTTAAGTTTTACGAGTCAGACAACCATTTTTTGAGGGGGGGGGGGGGTCAAACACCCTAACCACCCTGGATATAGCCCTACAATCCACCATATCTAACGAAATCGTTAATAAAATAACACAAGAAAGTTCAAAATTCAATTTAACAATTTTATTTCGACGTTTAGCATTCCAACGCAGTTAAACACAAACCTAAGCTGAATCCTCGCACAAAGTCTTCGGTTTTAATTTTTAGAAAACATCAACTGGGCCTTTTTTCTTCTGTGTATGTGGAAAAATGACCCTAGTGGTTGTCTTTCCCATTTTGCAGTTAAAAATATTGAATTTTCATTGCACTAGAGATCTTTCGTCTTTGCGTAATAATTTGTGTCTTATTCCACAATATGTAAAAACATTACTGATAAAGTAACATTGAAATGTAATGAAAACTTTCGAAATTCCAATTTGTGGTTGGAATTTGTGTTCCAACAGATCATAAATTTTAGCCAAAACTCAGCATTAAACCTTTGGTTTTAATTTTCGGAAAACATCCATTGTTTTCTTTTTACCTTTGTATGTGCAAAAATAATCCGTGATTCCTTTTCCAATTTTCCCTCAAAACAATGAATATTGGCTGCCCAAAATATCTACAGAAGTTCAAAATTTGATTTGATGATTTCATTTTTATGTTTAGCGTTCCAACATAACAGAACGTAAGTGTCAGCCAAAATCTCGAACGAAACTTTCAGGTTTAGTCTTTGGAAAACATTGATTGAGTTTTTTTTTCTGTGGGAGTGAAAAAATGATTCTTCTGATTTTTTATACGAATTTACACTTAAAACAATAAATTTTCATTGCTCTAAAGATCTTTCATCTGTGCGTAATATTTTGCATCCCAATCAACAAATTGTTAAGAAATAACTGATGAAACTACAATGAAAATTTGCGAAAACTTTCAAAATTTGATTAATGACTTAATGTTGATGTCTAATGTTCTAACGTAAGGGAACAAAATTTTGTGCTAATGAAACTAGAAAGTTTGATTTTCGTTAGAAAAATCGTATATAGAAAAAAAACTACTTAGACTGCCTTTGTGTGTAAAAATGACCCTAGTGATTCTCTTCTCCATTGAAATTAAATTTTTACATATTCAAAATCCCTCTACTGACTCTCTTTACATATTCAGAGTGACCCTGAAGATTCTCTGTACATATTGAAAAATGACCCAAATGATTCACCTCTCCTAAATTTTACAAATTCAGAATTTCCCCTGGTGATTCTCTGCTCATTTCCAAAATGATAATAGTGATTCTCTTCATATTCACTCGAATGATACTCTGTATATATAAAAAATGACCCTGTAATTGATAACAATCACCATGGACACCTGCATACTATTTCAACGAGAAGAAACCTTAAAATGCCTCACGCAGATTTGCTTCAGTGCAAATTTTGCTGTTGTTAAAAATCCTTTGATATTTGGCACAAATTCTGTGAATTATAGCTAGTAAAATAGTAACTGTTATTGTCCGAAGTTATTTTGTAATTTTTTTTTCTTTAATTTTTTTAAACTTTGCCTCCGAGACTGACTTCGGACTGGAGTATTAAGAAGAATTCCCCTGAAGTTTTTCCCGTTGACCTATTTTGAAAATCGTCACATAAGATTGCACTCCCTCTAATTAAAACTTTCCTGAATTCCCCTAAATTTCATACTTGTTAGCAGTTTCGGTTGCATATTATGCTCAGTCTTTCTATAGCCTATTTTTCATCTGCAGCTTGATCCATTCTTTCTCAAGAGAGGAAGGACATATCCATCCCCCCAAGACTTTGTGTCTATACATTTATTTTCTAATTTAGACCCTAATTTATCTAGTACAAACACTGACACCTTTTGTCTAACAGCATTAATAGTTTTATTAGTCGATATCATCAAGTCATTTACAGAGGTATTTTTACAGAGGTAAAAATCTGCAATAGCAAATGAGTATTAACAAAAAAAGGCTTACGGTCATAAGTATAGATGACACTGTATGGGGCTTTGCATTGGGAGCACTCAACAACTTTTTCCTGGCTAACTTTTTTTTTCTGATCAATCCAGCGTAGAATACAAGCATCATGGACCTAAAAAATAGTAAAAATGTTCAGCTCTCTCCTCTACAGAGTTGTGCCACTTTTTGCAAAAACACTTGCATTCTGTTTCAACACTAAGAATTTACATTTTTTTTTTTTTTTTATTTATTTCTCCAACCTTGAATAAGCTTAGACAAAGAAATTTTTTCACAAAATACTCTTTTAAAATCTGTTAAAATTCATTTCAGAATTAATAAATCTATGCATCCAACATGCTTCATTTAACATTTAAATAGGACCCGAATTTTTCAGGCAGAGACCCTCCGTATCATTCAATGCAGATTCTAACTAGATTACAATACATTTTTACAAAAAAAGCGTATAATGCTGATTCCTACTAGCAAAAGCAGGCACAAAACTACCTAGATAAGTTAAAGGACCCTCTTTTCAGCTTTGTCGGAACTTTTTATGCACTATTTCTATATTGTTTTTAGAAACATATTTTTTATTTAACTTTTTTTTTCATTTCACAATAAATGTGTAATCCATTAAAGACGTTACTCTTTAATATATAGTCCCAAGTGCAGAAAATTGTAGCTTTAACACGTTATTAAACAATCACTTGTCAGCTTTTACAAGGGATATAGGACAATGGGTTGTTAAAAAGAGTCAAAAAATTTTCCCCAGAAGGGATTGAAAACAAACGAAAATAGGTACCTTTATTTCACAAAGGAGTCCTTCGACCAAGCTATGAGAGATAGATAGATAGATAGATAGATATTTATTTACAACAAGAATTAAACCATATAAACAACAGCGCAAATGCTTAATGGCATACTTAAACGAGTGGTATATTACCAAAAAAAAAAACAAAAGAAAAAACTGTTATTACTTTGGCTTAAACTAATGTGCACTTCTTACGGAAATCAAACTTCAACACTCACAGCGGAAAATATTATGGGAGAAAAGCAACATAATTTCTTAATAACTTCAGAAATTTTTTTCTATCATTACAATTTTAATGATTGTAATCTATTGGGATTAAATTTCAAACTTTCGGACCAGTAAACTAAATTTTCGGACCTTTCGGTGGAACTTCAACATTCTTCAACATTCAAATTTTTGGACCTTTCGGAAACTAAACTTTCGGACCAGTAAACTTTCGCAAACTAAATGCCGCTCGCACCATTTGCCTAATTTCAAAAGAGAAATCAGAACTATGAGATGTTGGGTAATTGTGGAATTATGAATTTGTCGGGAATAATCTTGGGAAATTTAGTGAAAGTTGTCCAAAGACATAATTGTGGCAAATATTAGAAATGGTAATCAAATGATGTTGATGAACAGAGAAGAAACCAGAAGATCCATAAAGATAGCTAACTGAGGATCTATTATTAACATTAAAAATTAATCTAAGGGCTTTATTTTGTAGAGTTCGAAGAGGTTTAAACGTTGGAGGAAAAGTTGATGCCCAAACAGAAACACAATAAAGAAAATATGAATTAACAAAAGAAAAATATATTGTCTTTAAAATATCCCTTGGGAACAAATGGCGTAAGCGAGAAAGAATGCCGATATTTCGCGAAATTTTTAGAGACACTGTTTTCACATGTTCACCGGAAAGACAGATTTTCATCCAAAATAATTCCGAGATATTTATATTGATCAACACGTTTTAGTACCCTATTATTTAGATAAAGAGAAAACTGTTCTGTTTTCTGAGAACCAGATCGAGAAAACAGCATATATTGACATTTCTTCTCATTTAACGAATGTAAATTTCTGGCATACCAATCCCTGCAAATAAAAGTGTGTTATTAAGATTATGAAAAAGTATGGATAAATCACCATGGGATGCAAAAATAACAACATTATCTGCAAACATTACAATTTTACTAAATGGTAATGCTTCGGGCAAATCATTTATAAATAGAAGGGATAAAGTCGGTCCACAACTTGTCAAAAAACTTTCCGAACGGATACCATTAATTCTATCATGACATTAAAGTTTTCTACCCGTAAGATAAGTTTAAGAAAAATTTAAAGATTTTGAAGCAAAACCGTATTTTTGGAGTTTCATTAACAACAGACGATGGTCGTCTGTGTTAAAGGCCTTGGCGACATCAAGAAACCACGCATACTGTCACTGTCAATTGCATCATTTATCTCAAGCAGAAGTTGATGAATCGCCAACTCCGTTGATTTACCTTCAATGAAACCAAACTGGGAAGGATGAACAATATTTTTACCAATTAAATAATTATGGAGCTGATGGTTCGCTATATTTTCCAAAATTTTACTAAACACTGATAAAAGTGATATACCTCTATAATCTGAAGGATCACTAGTAATTCAGCCTTTATGTAGTGCCATAACATTGGCTTTCTTCAATAAAGCGGGAACAACTCCCTGTACAAATGACAAATTATATATGTGTGCAAGTAATGGGGCAACATCAGTAGCTACCTGCTTTACTGTTCGAGTAGAAAAACCAAATTCATCAGACGAAGAACTATTTTTAAGCTTCATGATAATTTTTTTTCACATGTTGGGGTGGTGTTATGGAAAGGTCAAAACGGTTTTCAGTTTGATGATCGTTATAAAAACAAGAGCTAAGAGCTCATATGGCACTTGTGACGAGGCATGAAGAGCTATGAGCCAAGAGATCATATGGTATGAGCTCTAACAAAATTCTAAGAATCAATAGATTGATTTAAAAGGAAAATAAGAGGCTTAATGCCGGTCGAGATTTAAAATAAGAGCTCTGAGTCACGATGTCCTTATAAATATCAAAATTCATTAAGATCCGATCACCCACTCGTATGTTATAAATACCTAATTTTTTCTAATTTTTCCTCTCCCTTTAGCCCCCCAGATGGTCGAAACTGGGAAAACGACTTTATCAAGTCAATTTGTGCAGCTCCCTGACACGCCTACCAATTTTCATCGTCCCAGCACGTCCAGAAGCACCAAACTTGCCAAATCACTGAACCCCTCCCCCGAACTCCCCCAAAGAGAGCGAATCCAGTACGGTTCCGTCAATCACATATCAAGGACATTTGCTTATTCTATCCACCAAGCTTCATCCCGATTCCTCCACTCAAAGTGTTTTCCAAGATTTCCCCCTCCAACTCCCCCCAATGTCAAAAGATCTGGTCAAGATTTGAAATAAAAGCTCTGAGACATGAATTCCCTTTAAACATAAAATTTCATTAAAATCCAATCACCTATACGTAAGATAAAAATACCCCAATTTTAATGTTTTCCAAGAATTCTGGTTTCCCCCTCAAATCCCCCCAATGTCACAGGATCTGGTCAGAATTTAAAATTAGAGCTTTAAAGCACAAGATCCTCCTAAATATTAAATTTTATTAAGATCTGGTCACCCTTTTGTAAGTTATAAAAACATCAATTTTCAAAATTACCCCCCCCCCCTCCACGAAAGAGAGCAGATCCGGTTATGTCAGTCACGTATCTTAGACAGGTTTTTATTCTTCCCAGCCAGTTTTATCCTGATCTCACCGCTTTAAGTATTTTCAAAGATTTCCGGTACCCCCCAACTGCTCCCCCCCCCTAATTACACTGGATCCGGTTGAGATTTAAAATAAGAGATCTGAGTTACGAGGTCCTTCTAAATATGAAATTTCATTAAGATCCGATCACTCCTTCATAAGTTGAAAATACGTCATTTTCTAATTTTTCAGAATTAACCCCCCCCCCCCCCCAAATAGAGCGGATCCGTTCTAATTATGTAAATCACGTATCTAAGACTTGTGCTTATTTTTCCCCTCCAAGTTTCATCCCAATCCATCCACTCTAAGCGTTTTCCAAGATTTTAGCCCCCCCCTCAATTCCCCCCAATGTCACCAGATCTAGTCGGGATTTAAAATAAGAGCTCTGAGACACGATATCCTTCCAAATTTCATTGAGATCCGATCATTCCTTCGTAAGTTACAAATACCTCATTTTTTCTTTTTTTTTCAGAATTAACCCTAGCCCCCCCCCAACTCCCCAAAACAGAAAAGATCCGTTCCGGTTATGTCAATTATATATCTAGGACTTGTGCTTATTTTTCCCACCAAGTTTCATCCCGATCCCTCCACTCAAAGTGTTTTCCAAGTTTTAGGTTTCCCCCTCCCAACTCCCCGCCCCCGTCACCAGATCCGGTCGGGATTTAAAATAAGAGCTTTAAGACACGATATCCGTATAAACATCAAATTTCATTGAGATCCGATCACCCGTTCGTAAGTTGAAAATACCTAATTTTTTTTTAATTTTTAAGAATTACTCCCCCCCCAACTACCCCAAAGAGAGCGAATCAGTTCCAATTATGTCAATCATGTATCTGGGACTAGCGCTTATTTTTCCCATCAAGTTTCATCCCGATCCCTCCACTCTAAGTGTTTTCCAAGATTTTAGGTTCCCCCCCCCTCCAACTCCCCCCAATGTCATCATAACCGGTCGAGATTTAAAATAAGAGCTCTGAGACACAATATCATTCCAAACATCAAATTTCATTAAGATCCAATAACCCGCTCATAAGTTAAAAATACTTCATTTTTCCGAATTAACCGCCCCCCCCCCCAGATTGTCAATTCGAGAAAACGACTATTTCTAATTTAATCTAGTCTGGTCCCGGATACGCTTGCCAAATTTCATCGTCCTAGCTTACCTGGAAGTGCCTAAAGTAGCAAAACCGGGACTTTAGGTTTCCCCCCTTCAACTCCCCCCAATGTCATCAGATCCGGTCGGTATTTAAAATAAGAGCTCTGAGACACAATATCATTCCAAACATCAAATTTCATTAAGATCCAATTACCCGCTCATAAGTTAAAAATACTTCATTTTTTCTATTTTTTGCGAATTAACCGGCCCCCCACTCCCCCCCACCCCAGATGGTCAAATCGGGAAAACGACTATTTCTAATTTATTCTGGTCCGGTCTCTGATACGCTTGCCAAATTTCATCGTCCTAGCTTACCTGGAAGTGCCTAAAGTAGCAAAACCGGGACCGACAGACCGACAGACAGACCGACAGAATTGGCGATTGCTATATGTCACTTGGTTAATACCAAGTGCCATAAAAATGGTAGGGTCATTTAACAATGGAGAAAAAAAAAATCCGACGTAAGCTTTTTTCCTACTGAACTAAAATAGTCTCCCAATATATTCAAGATTTCTTTACGGTCAGTTACCTTCCTTCCATCAACTTCTAGGCAATCAACACTACATTTAGATTTATGGCTAGGTCGAATTCTTTCATTAATTAACTGCCAAATTTTTGTCATATCTGACTCATACTGAATAAACTTATCATTATAATATGTTCTCTTTGCATATCTAACAATCGAATTTAACTTATTCCTATATGCTCTATAGTCTTCAAAAGAGGCATCACTTGCAATTTTTAAATACCTCTTAAATTCTATATTCTTATTCCTAATTGAAATCAAAATTCTTTCGGTAATCCAAGGATCAATTTTTTTGAATATTTCCCATGTATAAACTTAGTTTTAGAAACTCTGAGCCATATCTTATCGGAAACAAATTTAGAAAATGCAACATTAACTCCATTTGAACCATAAACTAGACTCCAATGGTTACTATTAATTAGTTCACGTAAAAGCTTAAAATCAATCCATTCAAATCGTTTATGTTAAGTATCATCTCTAGCATCCCAAGAACGAGTTTTAACTCTCCCTAAATCCAGAAGAACAATCACCGGGAAATGGTCCGACATATCAGATAAGATTACACAGGCTTTCAGTGCTTTAACTGAAAATTAAATAAAAGAAACAAGTTTTTTTTAAATGAAAGAAAGGAGCAAAATTAAAACTTAAAACGAACAGAAACTACTCCGTATATTAAAGGGGCTTTTCCTCCTAAGCGTCCCGCTCTATACGCACAAGTTTGACTCTTTCTCTTAACTCTATTTTTAAAACAGTAAGAAACTTTAGCGTAAAGAGCGGGACGTTCAGGAGGAAAACCCCTTTCATATACGAAGTAATTTCTGTTTGTTTTAAGTTTTAATGTTGCTCCTTACTTTCATTTAAGAAAACGTGTTTTTTTTTATTTAATTTCTGGACGTTTTTGAATTAATGCATGTTTTGATCTTGGCTCTCCACATATTAATAATTAAAACGAAATTTGCATATTAATTAATTGTAATTAATCGGAATATTTTGAGAAAAAAGGAGCGAGGGAGGAGGCCCAGTTGCCCTCCAAGTTTTTGATTACTTAAAAAAAGAAACTAGAACTTTTAATTTTTTACAAACGTTTTAATTGGTAAAAAATATACGTAACTGACGAATTAACTTACGTAACGAACTTCTATATTCGTGTGTTTTTATTGCGTATATGAGGGAGTTTAACCCTCGTCGATACCTCGCTCTTTACACTAAAGCTTAGATTTTGTCCCAATTCCTTAAGAATGACCTCTGAATCACAAACGCCGTATAATAAATAGTTAAAATTACTAAAACTACTTTAGCGTAAAGAGCGAGGTATAACGAGGAGGTAAACCCCTCATATGCGTAATAGTTTTTGTTCGTTTTAAGTTTTAATGCTGCTCCTTACTTTCAGTAGAAAAAACTTTTCATATTTATTTTTTCATTGTTTTTTCAAATAATGCTAGATAATCCTGCGCCCCCTTCATTGAAATTCTCTTCCCCCATGAGAAGTTTCTCCATGGAAATATCCTCCCACGTCCCCCCCCCCAAAAAAAAACTCTTTCCCCCAAACCAAAAAAATCCCCCTGAAGACGTCTGTACACTTCCCAGTAACCATTACTATATGTAAACACAGGTCAAAGTCTATAACTTGCAGCGCCTCCCAAGGGGGCTGCAGGGGAGTAAATCGTCCCTAAAGACATAGTTATTAGGCTTTTCGACTATGGTGAATAGAATGGCTATCTCAGAATTTTAATCCGGTGACCTTTGATTAAAAATGAGCGTGGGAGGGGGCCTAGGTGCCCTCCAATTTTTTGGGTCACTTAAAAAGGGCACTAGAACTTTTAATTTCCGCTAGAATGAACCCTCTAGCGACATTCTAGGACCACTCAGTCGATACGATAACCCTTGAAAAAAAAAACAAAAAAAAAAAACAAATAAACACGCATCCGTGATCTGTCTTCTGGCAAAAAATGCGAAATTCCACATTTTTGTAGACAGGAGCTTGAAACTTCTACAATGAGGTTCTCTGATACACTGAATCTGGTGGTGTAATTTTCTTTAAGATTCTATGACTTTTAAGTGGGTGATTCCCCCTATTTTCTAAAATAAAAATTTTTTCTCAGGCTCGTAACTTTTGATGGGTATAACTGATCTTGATGAAACTTGTATATTTAAAATCAACATCAAAATGCGATTCTTTTGATGTAACTATTGGTATCAAATTCAAATAATATTCAAAAATTCCTTATGAGTACTAAGATCTAAATTCAGCAAATCAAAATTGAAGTCCCTTGATATAATAACTGTTTCTTTGACTCGCTGAGTTTTAAAAGAACCGACTCGAAAACCTCGAAAAAACTTTTTGGGTTACTCGGTGGAGGTCTGTATACTGAACCAAATTTTTTTTAGTTTCTAATTTTTGAATTTTAGCACCATTCTGGGCGATTTTGCACTTCAATCCGTTAAGACCTTTCTCAATTTAATCGAACTTAGACTGGAACTGTAGTTCTATGGCTTTATACACAGCCTGTGTTATGGTGTCCAATAATTCACTTTTAAACTGCTGTAGAGACACGGTGTCTAACTTCGCAAACTCATTATCTGCCTGTTTTCTGATCTCATCTTCAATTCCTTCTCGCAAAGTCAACAGTTCGCTTTGCAGTGACAAAACTGAGTTCGATAAATCATTAGGTAGACCATCCGAATCCTCCATACACAGCTTAATAGCCCTTTGAAATTTTTTTCGCCTTCCTTTAAATCGTCAGCATGCTTTGTTAAGTAACGCCAAATATCCTCTGACGTCACGATTTTAACTTCATCACTACCATAACAGGTAACCTCATAATTACAGCCACCGTTCTTGATCCGTATCACTCATGTGATTTTACACGACCAAAGTTTATAGTATCAAAACTGAGAATATCGTCCCCTGAGAGCGATTTTATCGTATCTGCTACTTTTTCGGGAAGTGGAGTTAAGACTGCCATCTAATGTGAAATTTTTTACTCTATCCGATTCCGTCAACCATTGTATTGCATATCAACTAGAAGTGCCTCAATTTCTCGTTTATCATATCTCACATGTTGCTGTTTTGTTAAGAGCAGTTTTGTCGTATCTCATTTGGGAAAATTACATGGGCATTTTTGTCGTAACTCCGTTGACGTATACTTTTGAAGAAGAAAAGATTTGGTAAAAGTTTCACAATGAGACACAAACGGACATTATTTACATCTACACAAGCTGCACAATATTTACAGGAATTAGGAACCACATTTTTGTGGGATTGAGTAATATTTTGCTCCGAGAATATTATATATATATATTATATTTAATATTATATATATTATATGATATATTGTGCATATATAGAGCATAATTCGATATGATCAAATACCTGATTTGTTATGATTTTTGTTGCGTATCAGTGGTCAGAATAAATCTTGGCTATGATCGTGTTTTGGCAGTGCTTCTTTGTAATGCTGCAGTCTGTCGGTAAATTTTTTTGCAGCTCATATTATTGACTTACAAATAAAGTGAACATACCACTCAATGCCTTTTTTATGTTATTTCTAAATATAATAATCACTTTTATCGCAAATACAAATTTAAACACTTTTTGACCTGACCTAACTAAACCAGCCTTACCTAACTAACCCAACCTAACCGGACTATACATTATTTTGGCGCTGAGAAAACGTAGCATTATTTTGTCAAAACGACCGAAAACACTTATTTTAATTGAGAAATTCGGCGCCAAGGAAGAAGAAAACGGCAAAATAAAATTTATTTATACAACTTAATCATTGAAAATTGGTGCTTGTGGATTATATAACATTAAAAAATGGATTTACAATGAAACAGTAAGTGTCTCAAACAGTCTGAAACAGTAAGAAAATCAATGAGGTATACTGTTACATTTGGTCCGTATTTGAGGCTGGACGTGGAGCAAACGAAATAGCTAGTGGACTAGTGGCCATACTGGAAAGAGTTCTTGATACTTAACTTGATATCCGTCAGTTAATTATTTGGTCGGACTCCTGCGTGTCTCATAACCGAAACTCAATTATAAGCTTCGCCCTTCAAGATGTTCTAAGAAAATTTCTGTGCTTAGAAAAAGTGGTTATGAAGTTTTGTGAACCAGGTCATTCGACTATACAGGAGGTTGATGCTGTACATAGCACTACTGAGCGGGGACTAAAGCCCCTTGATTTGTTTTCTCCACTAGGTCTGGCGAGGAAGTTACTGAAAGTAAGAAAGACACGTCCTTTGAATGTCCTAAAATGACCAAGTCAAAATTCTTTGATTTGCAAAAGCCAGCAAAGCTGTACAAGTACTCGTTGGTACCGTATTCAAAGGTGAAACAACTTGAGTTCCGTCAGGATAACGCTAAGAGAGTTTGGTTCAAAACTTCCTTCACTAGAAACTTGCAAATGGCTACTATATCACAAGAATGTACTTCAGTTAAAAACTGTCCCAACACTTCGGCTGTCCGTGTTGTTGAACGTCTTGTTTCGCCCAAACTTTGTGGCAAAAATATTGATCTACCTGATACGAAAATCAAAGATGTCAAGTATCTCCTGGAGTTCATCCCCAACCAAGACCAAAAGTATTTTGAAACCAAGATTGAACAGTACTACAAGGCCAAGGGGACTACTGAACGTTTGGAAGCCTCTCCGTGTGCGCGAGATCCATGTCTAGAGGAGGATTCCATTGAAGCAAAACGGCGGCCAGCAAAGAAGCTCAAGAAAAATGAACATTTCTGATATTTTTGTGAATTTTATACGTTTTCAAATAGTCTTGCTGCATCAGAACTCGTTTGTCGTACCTTCATGGTGAAAAGAATAGACAGCCCACAACATTTTGTGGTATCTAAGTTTACTAAAATTTCGGTAAGGTCGGATTGTCGTATCTGTATTTAATTTCAATTTTTGACGATGAAAACTTCACCTTTTTCATCTAATATTCGGGAGACCCTTCTAGTTATTTTTTCTCTTTTTTTTTAATGTATTTGCGAATAAAATCGGTTGTACCGTGTAAGTTCCAGCAAAGGCAAAATTTTCAAAGTCGTTTTTCTCGGAATTTTGAAAACCTTTGTTACGACAAAACCGCTCTTAGGGGACGATATGCTCTATCTCCCGCTTGCATAGCTCCGGAGGCAAACAAAGTCAACTAGCAGGAAAACACTTGAATATCGCAAGGGGGGCTTCTTCTCGTATTCCTACCCTTTCAACTTCAAACAGCTGCTCTAGATTTGTCAGGAAAATTCAGTTAACACTTTTCGCCTGCGTTTCCTGCTTGCAAAATTCTCTAATTAAAAGATTCTGGCGTCACTGCTAAAACATTCACTTATATACAGTAGCGGTTAAAACTAGTTGGTTGCACAAGCTGTCGAGATTTAAGCATGTGTTTTATCCGATTTATTTAAAACTTATTTAGCTATTAGCTCTTTGAACTCTAATTCTGACATACCCTACAAGCTAATGTAAATTTAAATATTATCTTTAAATGTACTTTTCATTTTTAGCAGGAAATAGAAACAGAGAAAAAAAAAATCCATTTCAGGAAGCAACAAGGCCGAATCCAAGCGGGGAGGGATGGGACCCTCCCAGAATTTTTGTCTGACTTGTATAAAATGTAACAAAAATGGATATAATAAATTTTTATACGTTTTTTGAGGGTTTTTTTTTTGTTGTAAAACGTCTCCCGAAAAAATTGTTGTGTAAAACATCCCCCCAAAAAATCCTGGATACGGTCCCGGGAAGCAACCTTTGAAATTTCTCATTTCCTTTAAGTCTAAATAACAAAAATATTTTCCAAACAAAAAAGATTACAAAGTATGGAATCAAACAAGAATAAAAAGTCGGCATCATAACTAAACAAAAAAAAAGGTTTTGGCATCAGGGCCGAATTTAAAGTTTTGACACTCTCAGGCCCAAACGTTTTTACATCTCCATTCTGGCGAAATTTCCGGGGAAGTCCAGAAAAATTCTACAAAAAATATGTTCTGGCATCAGCGCCGAATTTAAAGTTTTGATACTACCAGGCCCAGTCGTTTTTACCGCTCCGTTTCGGCGAAATTTCCGGGGAAGTCCCAAAAAATTTAGGGATAGTGGAAGCACTGATCAGAACGTAACTGATGGGCCAAAATTAATGGAAGAGAGGGGGGATATCGAGCTCTCAGCTGTCAATCTTGTGAGAAATCTGACAATTTATACGTGGCTGCGGAATTCATGTGTTGTTTCAAAATCATTAGTTTTTTGCGAATAGGCTGCATGGCAATCGAGTGCACCTGGCACTTTGACCACAAATAACATTTGGCCTTGTTCTATTTCAGAACAAGGTCAGTTCTTATTTCAAGTGGCAGGTGCTCACTTCAGAGTTGGTGAAGATAGGCAACGCTAGCTTACAAATATTAAAATTTTGACAGAACTTAGTGTGTTCCATCATTCCATCTTTTAAGAATCTACTGTACCTTTATTAGAGCACTTTTAGAAAATGCTGCCCCGGTATGGCATTTTGGCTTAACTTTGAAAGAATCAGGCAGTATGGAAGAAAACCTGAAGGGTGCTCTTGTTACTATTTCCCACGGCCTATATTCTTCTATATTCTTTTGCGTCTATTTTTTTGCGAATCGAGTGCACCTGGCGCTTTGATCACAAATAATATTGGCCTTGTTCTAGTTAAGAGAAAAAATTACTCAATGATAATTTGATAATTTATTGCGCCTCCTGCCATTGTGCATCCCTAGACCCAGGCTTGTCTGAAATGCTCTACAATGAAATATATAGGTTTTAATGTTGCAGTTGATTTCTGAAACCCAACTTCTCAAACAAAAAGAAAAACATAGCATGAAAATGGATTAAACATCTAGCAAAGACGGTAGGGAATTATAAAACAATTGTTCAGACTTTCCATTTCCAATCTGCAAATCTTATTCAACAGGAGAAGAAATAAAACATAAATAAGTAAGAAAAAACTAAATGAAAGAACAACATAGAAGAAAGACAGAAAGCATAGCACAACCAGAATTATCTTTCAATACCGGCAGATAAATTCTCTCCCCCCCTCAACTACTATAATAAGTTTAACCTGTATGTTCCTATTTGGTAGAGCTAAATACAAATTTATCTCATCATTTATTAACTCAACAAAAAACTTACCCATTGACATGTTTCTTTGCATTTGCAAGGGTTTACCCATAACTCTGGATCTTCTTCTTCTTCATCTGTACCACGACATATCCAACAAGTCTTTGAAGGACTGTAAACAGATAAAAACGGATTACAAAATAACTTAGCAAAGAAAAAAAAAGAATACATATTAGCCAGTTGATCAGAACTTAAAATTATAAAAATGTAATGATTCTACATGCATAAACTAATGTAACATGAATGAAACAGTGTAAGATGTTGATATAATCCCGTGTTGATAATTATCGAATTAGTTTGACCAATTAATTATTTATAAACTATACACATACATACTATACATATTATAGACCGATTATATGACTTATTTATTATTTACTTACTACAGTACATAATATAGGCTTATACTATACACACTTTACAGACTATACATATTATTTATAAACTATACACATACATACTATACATATTATAGACTGATTATATGACTTATTTATTATTTAGTTAGTACAGTACATACTATAGGCTTATACTATACACACTTTAAAAACTATAAATATTATTTATAAACTATACACATACATACTATACATATTATTTACTGATTACATGACTTACTTGTTATTTACTTTTACAGTACATACTATAGGCTTAAACTACACACACCTTACAAACTATACATATTATTTATAAACTATACACATAAATACTATACATATTATAGACTGATTATATGACTTACTTAATATTTACTTACTACAGTACACTATAGACCTATACTGTACACACTTTACAAAATATACGTATTATTTATCAACTATACACATACATACTGTAACATTCTGACTTACCTTTTCTATTCCAGTTGACCTGGATTCTACAAATATTGAATAAACATCTGCTTACGAATCAACCGACTTTTTAAAGGGTGTCAGAGCCCTCTAAAAGTCATGGAAGCCAACGTCCCATACCCCAAAATGGACTGGTTAAGCGACAACCTCAAAGAGGCATGGTCGAGATTTCAAACAAATGCAACCCTCATGTTCCAAGGACCCCTTAGTGGAAAGACTGAAAAAATCCAGAGTGCACAAGCTTATAAACAATGTTATTTCTGTGGCGGAGAGTACTCCCCCCTGCACAAATGCCCAGCCAAAGGAAAAGCGTGTAGCAATTGCGACAAGCTAAATCATTTTGCGAAAGTTTGCAAAAGCAACAGAAAAACAGTAAACCTCATAAACCAGGAAGCATGTCAAAATAAAGACGATGATCTCTTTATCGATACAGTGAACATTATTGATTCTGTTAACATGGACAAAGGTGAGGACCAACCCTATGTGAAGCTTAAGGTGAATGGACAAGCCAGAATCACTTTCGAAATCGACACTGGCGCCCAAGCAAACATCATTCCAGAAAGGAATTTCAAGACCCTCAAGCCAAAGCCTGTAGTACATGAAACGCTACAGATTCTTACTAGTTTTGGCGGCCAGAAAATACCTACGCTTGGAGTCTGCAAACTGACATGTACATACACAAACGGCAGCAGTGAAACTCAGCCCTTCTTCATTGTAAAACATGCCCCCATACCAATCCTTGGCTTCGATACTAGCAGGAAACTCAACTTAGTCAAGCCGGTCCTCACAGTCGAGAGCTCAAAGGCCCAGAAATCAACTCCATTTGTCAAAGAATTCCAAGACCTCTTCCAAGGTATTGGTCAGCTCGAAGGAAAGTGCCACATTACGCTGAAAGAAGGGGCTGAACCAAAAGCAGTACCAGCTAGACGCGTCCCGATATCCCACCAAGACAGCTTTAAGAAGGAGCTCGATAGGATGGAAAGCCTTGGGGTCATAGAAAAAGTCTCCCACCCCACAGATTGGGTCAATGCTGCAGTTGTAATTGAAAAGCCTGACAAGAGTCTTCGGGTCTGCATCGACCCCCACGACTTGAATATGGCCATCGAACGACCCCATCATCCAATGCTTACATTCGACGAAGCTGTTTTGAAACATGCCGGCGCTAAGTACTTCACAAAACTTGACGCTCATCATGGATATTGGTCGCTTGAACTTGACGAGGAGTCGTCCGAAATAACAACGTTCAACACACCATATGACCGATGCAAGTTCAAACAGATGCCGTTCGGCCTAATCTCGGCGCAAGACGAATTCCAGCGCCGCATGGAGGAGGCCTTTGAAGGTATCAAAGGTTTTTCAGTCATAGTGGATGACATCATCATATCCGGCCGAACCGATGAAGAGCACGGTTCTAATGTGCGCAGCCCGCTTATAAGAGCCCGCGAGAAATGCGCGAAGCTCAACCTTCAAAAGTGCGTGTTCAAAAGTGATAGCATCCCGTACTTTGGACACATAACATCAGAAGCTGGCATCCATCCTGATCCACGGAAGGTTCGAGCACTAAAGGAAATGCGCATCCCATCGACTAAAGATGAACTTCAGACCGTCTTGGGAATGATGAACTATCTGGCAAGGTATATACCCAATCTTTCCTCACTGAACCAACCACTTCGCGAACTGGCAAACCAGCGAGAGCTCAAGTGGGAAGAAGAGCACAACTCGGCATTCACAAATATCAAAGAATCGATTTGTGAATCATTATCATTCCTTGATCCAACATCAGGAAACATCGAGCTCCAAGTCGATGCTTCGAAGTTCGGCCTTGGGGCTACCATTCTTCAGAATGGAAAAACCGTATCCTTTGAATCGAGATCGCTTAATCGCACCGAGCAGAATTATTCACAGATAGAAAAAGAATTATACGCTATCCTCTTCGGCTGCCTGCATTATCATCAGTACTTGTATGGCCAGAAATTCATCGTTGTGTCCGACCACAAACCTCTGCATGTCGCCCTAAACCGCCCAATTTCGAAGTCGTCTCCTAGGCTGCAGCAGATGTTACTGAAAATCCAGCCATATGATTTTACAGTGATATTTCACCCTGGTAGAGAAATTCCTGTTGCCGACGCCCTATCCCGCTTATATCTCCCTGAAGAGGATACAGAAACACAAATGGAGATCGAATCGTACGTGCACTCTGTGATGACGCTTCTCCTAATAAGCCCGGACAGGCTTAAAAGGCTACAAGAGGAGACAGCAGCTGAACATTAATTGGTTGAGCTCACTAAGACTATCCAAAGTGGCTGGCCTGAATCTAAAAGGTCCGTCCCCACAAACATTCAACTTTCTTAAAGGCGTCTTCGAATTCATGGCACTTGTCGTTGACTCATTGATGCAGAGCCAGTTGGACCGTTTCTTCTAGACAATTTCACCTCTTGTATTCATCCTGGTTTTGTTGGTCTTGTTTGTTGGCGTGAATACATTTTTCAGGGCAGGTATTGATGGTTTCAGGTGTGATCCATGGTTTATCAGAGCAGGACTGCTCTCCTAAGATTTCATTGGCCGTTTCTCTGATGATTGAGGCACTCTCCTCAACCAGATGGTCAACTTCCTCTATGGTTGGGACTCCTGTGAGTTGGATGCTTGACAGCTTATTCGAGAGAACTACATGTTTGTTGTTTTGATGTTTTTCAGCAGGTCAACACGGTATCTTGGGTAGTTTCTTGGGTGGTTGGGGCTTTTGGAGGCGCATATGGAGTTCTGACATGACTAGAACATGGTCTGAGATAAAATCACCACTGGCTAAAGATACTGTATTCAGTACTGAAGACGTCCAGCGCTTGTGGACCAGTATGATGTCAATCATATTTGAGGTTCAGTCATCTGAAGATCTCCATGTGACTTTTCTACATTCTCTATGTCAAAACATTGTATAGGTAATAAAAAGCTCGTTGTTACGACAGAAATCTACAAGCAATTCCCCCCTTAGGTATGGTCACCCATGTCTGAACTTGCCCATTAAGTCTTTGAAAACTGAATGAGATTGTCTGATGATCGCGTTTAAGTCCTGTAAAATAATATTTTATTATTATTTTTTCCCAGAGGCACTTCATATGGAAGGTTTGGTTTTACAAACTTCAAAAGAGACCCATTCGATTGGAAATCGAGAGTTCTAGTGCCCTTTTTCAAAGTCGAAAGTGATTGAAGGGCAAACAGCCCCCCATGCCCTTTCCCCCCAAATACATGCGATACAAATTTTGAGGTAGCCCTTCTATTAAAAATAGTTCAAAAATCATATAACAAACTATGGGGTCGACACAAGCCCCAAGGGCCCGGGGGCAGGCGTTGTAAGTTATGCCCTTGGTATATATGGTTGTTATGGAAGAGATACGCATATAAACTTCAGAGAGGGCTAATTTGATTGAAAATTGGAAGTTGTAGCTCACTTTTTAGGAGTCAAAAGTGATTGGAGGGCAGCTAGCACCCCCACCCCCCAAATGCATCAGATAAGAATTCTAAGATAGCCATTTTTTTAAATAGCTCAAGGGTCAGATAATAAAACTTCCTGCGTCAAAACAGCCTCCAGGGCTCGGGAGCAGGCGTTGTAAGTTATGCGCTGGGGGCAAATATGGTTATCATAGAAGGGGTGCTTGTATAAAATTCAGAGAGGGCTCATTTGATTGGGAATCAAAAGTTCTAGTTCTCTTTTTAAGGGTCAAAAGAGATTTAAGGGTAACAAGCCCCCCTCCCCCCACTTACGCCCTTTTCCCCCAATTACACCAGATAAAAATTTTGAGACAGCCATTTTATCAAATATGGTTTAAAGGTCAAAGAACAAAACTCCAATGTTGACACAGCCTTAAATATAGCACCACTCTTCAAAGTTTTAAAACAAGAGAGTCTAATCTAGAACTTATAGATTTTAAGATGCAAAAGCACCTTAAATATCAGGGAAAAATTAACCTGAGCAAATAAGGCAAAACAGGAAGAATATAACACTTTTCAATTTTGTGATTAATTAGGGTTACCTTTTCAGCTTATGATAAGGTTTCAAAGGCTGTATATTCAGTAAAATATGAATGTGGAACATACTAAGAAGTATAATGGGGCCTCATTTCACTCATTTTACTTATGTTACAAAATGAGCATGGATTAATAAAAAAAAATATCTGTTCAAAGTAAAGAGCAAATTTTACAATTAAAACAAGCAACTGTTTTAAAGCTATTTAATAGATTATAGTTTTTTCCAAATTGTTGGGGGGGCAAATGCCCCTTGCCCCCACCTCAGAAACACCACTTCCCCAAGGGCATAGCTTACAACCCATTCCCCAGGCTCTGAAGGTTTTTTCAACCCCAAAAGTTTTGTTATATGATCTTCAGACTATTTTGAATAAAATTCTATTTAATTTTAACTGGAAGCATGTTGGGACATGATGTATGGGTGTGATCACTGATACTCTTAAAAACGGCACTAGAAATTCTGACTACCAATCCAATGAGCCACCTCTGAAGTTTATACAATCACAATTCCTACAAAAAACCTTTTACACCCCAGATCATAACTTACAACCCAAGCCCTGATGACTGTGTAAGGGGTGGGGGCCTCATCTTCAAAAACAATTTCCTGAACTTTCAACTAAACTGAACAAAATGGCTATTTCAAAATTTTAGTTGGACGTACTGGGGGGAATGATGGGCGTGAGGGGGGTGGGCTGGTTGCCTTCCAATCACTTCTGACTTTTGAAAAGGTTACTAGCCCTTTCAATTTCCAATTGAATGAGCCCTTTTTGAAGTTTTGATGACAACTCCATCTAAAGAAAGTATCCTGGTCTAAATAATAAAACTAAAAATAATAAATAAATAATACATTGTACAAACAGCATTCTTTACTTAGGTGGCACTAATGTGCTGCTTATAAAAATCATGCTGACTCAATTGTACTTCCAAGATACTGGACACACAGCTAAAAATATCAAGAAATAAATAAAGTAAACACAGAAACCTTTTGATCAGACAGGTAATGCTGTACTAAAATTCGTTTTAGAAACATATGACAAGACAAGCTTCTTTTCAAAGTATCAAGAAAAAGAATGTGTTTGTTGTTTATTTGCTAAACAACTTTTTTACACAGCTTTCCTTTTTTTGAAAAAAAGAATGCCATAATATTGAGAGACTCAGGGACAAAAATGACAAAAGCTTATGATCATGATTTCCAAGCTAGGAACTGTATTGGACATGACATTTGCAATTTGACTTCTTTTGATGGACTGAGCAAGGTCAAGGAAATTTAAATTTGCTGAAGAGTTACAAAAGCATTATGGGACTTTCCACTTAACAAAGGGCAAAATAATAAAGAACTTAAAGATGCAAAACCCAAAGAGTAATTGCAGTTAAAGCATTCAGTAAATTAAGTGAGGTGATTGAAGCAGATAAGCAACTATCAGCTGTGAGTGAAGTTAGAGAAGCCATTTTTTTGGCTTCTCTATCCTAGAAGCAAAGTTTTTTTTACTTCTAAGACAGGAAGCTCTTACTCATTGGTCAGCCAGCTACGCCATATTGAAGAGTAGCCCATGAAAACAGTTTCGCCCTTCATTAAACTAGCTAGTAACAACCAAACATGAATATGAGCTTATTACTGCTTGTTTCGAACAAGCTTCTAATAGGCAGTAGATGCAGTAGGAGACATATACCCTACTCGTATCTTGCAAAGCTATATCAAGCTCACCTTAAACATATTAGTAGCACCAGACACTGAAGCTAAAGCAAAACCTGGGCTTTAATATTCCTGCAAAGCCCACTAGAAACTTTTAATGGTTGTTTTCCCAGGGATGATTTTCAGCATTTCTAGCTCAAAGAGATTAATAATCATCTGGGTCTAAGAAAAAACAAAGAAGTTTTGGTAATGGTAACAAGAAAATGACTTGTAGTATATTTAGGGGGAGGGTCCTAGGCCCCCAAGAATTTTAAAAAGATTTTTATAGAGCTTCTCTTGTTCTCTTTGTTCTTGTTCTCTCAGCAGCAGCCCCCTTGATTTTTTACAGCATAGGTAATACATTTGAAAACAGCAATAAAAATCTAAAGATCTTAATTTAACAATTGAAACTAAAGATCTTATTTTGCTTTTATAAACCTATTACGATTCTCTAGTTTTATGTTAAATCCTGATTTATAAGGGTTTAAAATATTTTTTGAACTATAATATTTGCATATATCCTAATCTTTACAACTCATGAAATGAAAATGTATAAAAAAACCGGTATAATATTTCACAAAAATCTAGTTTTTTCACAACTGTAATAACAATAAGAGTGAATATTTTGGCTTCATATATAAATCCTAAAACATTTAGAATTCTGCTATTATTACCAACAAGAAAAACACAGTAAATATTTGATGGTTGGTCTCTTCCAAAGAAAATCAGCTAGTGGAACAAAAGTATGACCATTGGACTCCTTAGTTTATGCTCATTAAAGTTATCAGTTGTTTTTTTTTGACAGAATAACCTACATCTCTTTGATGGTCCATAAATGTCTCAAAGACATATAAGATTCTTGAAGGAAACACTAAAACAGTGAAATTCTGGTAAAACTAGAGCAAACAGTATTACTGGCTTTTGTATAAAGTGAATATACCACTTGATGCCTTTGTTAATGTTCTTTATAAATATAATAATTGCTTCTATTGGAAATTCAGATTTAAGCTCTTTTTGACCTCTTAAAAATGTCCTAAATATGAGGTATAAAAAAGGCTAAGAAAATTGGTCTCAAACCTTAAATACCTTATAACATTGCTCTCAAACTTACTGTTTCATTACAAATCTTTTTTTTTTTTAATGTTATATAATCCACAAGCACTGATTTTCCAATATTAATTTTGATAAATTAATTTTTCTAATGTTATGATGTTTTCTTCTTCTTTGACATCTAATTTTAAATAAAAGCATGCGTTTTTGGTTGAAAATATGAAAGCTGGCTATTATGAACGCCAGTTACACTGTTTGCTATAAATTTAACTATATTAAATATAGCAATGGTTAGTTTATGTATTTAATATATGCTATGCTTTACACTCACCACCCTGATGTGCAAATATATAGCCCAAATTTGTTTCTGAACTATTACAGATTTGTAATGACCCCATATTTAGGTCATTTTTAAGAGATCAAAAAGTGCTTAAATCTGAATTTCTGGTAGAAATGATTATTATATTTGTAAAGAGCATTAAAAAAGGCATCAAGTGGTATATTCACTTTATACAAAAGCCATAATACTGTTTGCTCTAGTTTTACCAAAAGTCTTACTTTATAAAATGAAGCATATCTATATTATGAAATTATCATGTTTCCTTTCTATGTTACACAGTATTTAAAATCAATTCAAACAATTTTCAATGCAACATTGAAATCAATGATAGACCAAAATAGATTGTCATCATGTTAAGAATACAAAAGCCTGCTTAATAATGAACTTATGATGTATCACATGACTCAATTAACATATAAATAGGTAATGGTCAAGAATTAGGCCTATTCAGAATAAGACATGCTAGAACAAGCCTATATTTTATATTACTATTTTATGCTTATTTTCATGGCTTGAATTTTGACAATTAATCCCTAGCCCTCCTCCTCCTCCATAGTCTCATATCACATTAGGGTAAAATCCTAGTTAATTGACTTCTTGCTATCTCGGAAAGGGTTTAGGTTAGGAAAATGAAACTTTCAGGAATAAATCTACAGACTAAAGTATGTCCTGGGAAGGTATTTTGAAGCAACTACCTCCACTCCTTCTCCTTCTAGAGGGCACTGACCTTTGATGAACTTTAAAAATATGTGTTATAAAATTGAAACAGTTGCAAAATAGATCTTCAGCTTAATTAAAGTACAACAAAATTGTTTTTAGCTTCATAACTTTGCTCAATTCCATTTTATAAGGTTTTAAAGATATGCAAATATGTTTCTTAAATTCTAAAAAAAAAACATTTATATGGCTCAAAATTCTATTCAAATAACAGGAATTGCAATTTCAGTACTAAAGGTAGAGAAAAAGCAACTGGTAACTAAGAATTAAGGTAAAATATTGTTTTGTCAAAATTTCAATAGGTATAGACCAGTCATTTAGGCAAATTTAAGGGCCCTCTAGAGAGAGGAGTGGAGGTGGGAACCTTAAAATACCTTCCCGGGACACACTTTAGCCTGTAGATCCATCTCTGAAAGTTTCATTTCCCTAACCTAAACCCTTTCCGAGATAGCAAGAAGTCAATTGACTAGAGTTTTACCCACATTAGTCTATGTTGAAAAAAGCAATTTAAGAATTGATGAAGCCTTCTCAAGCCTAATAAAAACACATTTTCCGTCAGAAATATTCCCAAAAGACCTTAAGGTAGAAAGGGTCTAAATTTTATCCTAAGGCGACACTTCATTACCTATGTGGCTTCGGGGAATTGATTACAACCTCTTCAGTCTCGAGGGACATTTTCAGTCCAAAATCATGATTTTACATTTTAAATTTAAATATTTTGTTTCTTTTAACAAATGTCCTACGTTAGATTATGATCAGTGTTCAAGGATTAGGAAATAAAATATATTTAGCGCAGATTTCAAAAACATTATCAAGACTGAAACTGAAAGATTCTGGAATATATCTGAAAGGGTTTAGGTTAGGGAAATGAAACTTTCAGGGATGGTTCTACAGGCTAAAGTATGTCCCAGGATGGTATTTTAAAGTACCTACCTTCACTTCTTCTCCCTCTAGAGGGCTGTGAAATTTGCCTACATGACAGGTCTATACCTATTGAAATTTTGGCAAAACAACATTTTACCTTAATTTTCAGTTACTAGTTGCTTTTTCTCTGCCTTTAGTTCTGAAAATGCAATTCCTGTTATTTGAGTAGAATTTTATGCCATATCAATGTTTTTTTTTTTCAAAATCTAGGAAATGTATTTGCATATCTTTGAAACCTTATAAAATGGAATTGAGCAAAGTTATGAATCTGAAATTAATTTTGTTGTATTTCAGTTAAGCAGAAGATCTATTTTGCAAGGTTTCACTTTTGTAACACACATAATTTTAAAGGTTGGGCCCTCTAGAGGGAGAAGGAGTAGAGGTAGTTACTTCAAAATACGGTCCTGGACATACTTTAGTCTGTAGATTCATCTGTGAAAGTTTCATTTTCCTGACCTAAACCCTTTCTGTGATAGCAAGAAGTCAATTAACTAGAATTTTACCATATTTTCACATAAGGGGTGAATTACAGTAGAATTTCAGTAAAACTGTGTTAAATACATTTATTGTGCACATCATAAAGTAAGAATGTGTCCCACCCTTTGTGGTCTGAGATTATTTGGTAAAATTCTAGTTTAAGGATTTATTACCATTTTGAAAAGTAGATGAGCTAGGTAAATTGAAATATCTGGAGTGAATCCTGAATATTTTTAATGAATAAAAGATATATTCTCAACTACTAGGTCTAGAATTTTCTAATTAAGCTATTATGCTTATAAAGTTTTATAAATGCCAAGAATAAATTGGCTACTTGTCTGAATGTTGACAAAAACATTATATCTATTTTTCAATTTTCATGTCTGTCATGTTTTTTTTGAATAAATTGAAGGAATGGTTTATAGATTTTATAACAAAGATTCCTAAAGCTCTGTCTGCAATAAAAAGAGAGGGAGCCAAGTTAGGTGTTTCTTTCCAGGAGTTTGTTAAGGCCCTGGATACATTCCTGAGAGTTTCATTCACATAAGTCAATGCTTTCCAAGATAGTAAAAAGCCTCTAAAATGGAATTTTACCATTAAATTTAATTGTGCCAGAGTGAAACCAATAGAGCTGTAAATATAGAATTATTTGAAATAATTTTAAGAAGAGCATAGCAATAGAAAGAAACATAATAATTCAAGGAATAAAAGCATACTGCAAGCTATAAAAAAATAAATTAATTATTTTAATATTTTATGTTCCTAAGGCTTTATCTGGGACCAGCAGGTTGTATTAACAAAAAAAAAAAAAAAAAAAGAAACTACATAATGTTTAGAAATGTTATTAAATAAAAAATATAATCTACAATCTTTGTTTGTTTAGCATGTTTCCTTCATATTTATTGTTCATTCATGCACAAAACTCAAGTCTATCCTTAGCAGAAATTACACCATTCAATTCATAGTAACATTCAAGAATAGGTTCTACTCAGAAAGAAACATCTTAATAAAATATAAGGAGTACTATTATATCCCTTATCTTATGCTCTTTCTATTTATCATGTTTATAGTTCCAATAAATTCCCACTCTGAAGGTGGTATTATATTATTTTCAAATTCTTTTTAATGTTTACTAACTTGGTACAAAACCACACTAATAATAAAAAATACAGAATCACTGAACCTATACTAGCAATTTCTCAGTTTATGGCAAAACATAACAAAAAAGCAGTTGATCATGAATTAGGACTACTTCTAGTGCAATTATTTATATATATGTAACAAATTAATTTTTTTCTGATGTATTTAATGCAGGGTTTTACGTGTGGTTTAACTATGTACAAATATGTTTGATTCTGTTTGTTTTTTTGCTTAATATTTTTATTTGTTTTTGTTCTTCTTTTGTCAGTGCTCTATTCTTTATCTTGTTTTTGATATGATGAGTTTTCAATAAATAAATTGCTGTAGGATATATTCAAACTAAAAGAAATTGCTTGCATTTTACTTTGCTGATGCTGTGCAGCAATATGTCAGAAACAGCTTAAGTTGTAGTAGGATATTAAGTTGTAACTTTAAGAAGGATGTTGAACCAACCAAAAGACACAATTGATATGGTACTGCTGCCAGGGGCCCCACTAGACATTTTTTGGGGGTTGTGGGATAGGAATGGATATCTTGGGCTGATTTGAATGATTATGCTATTAAAATTATTTATGTTTCTTTGTTTTTTTTACAACCACATAGTGGTCTTTTTTCATTGCTTTTACATCATATATTTCCATCAGCCCATTTCCTCTATTAAAAAAATGTATGTAAATAAAAAATTATACAGTAAACTAGTGATGCTTCATGCCATAATTTTACTGATTGTTTAAAAGCATTTGAAGTCAAACCCCAATTTTTCCCATGATGCACTGGCATTGAACTGGGGAAGTTGTGGCTTTCTGATCTTTTCTGATAAAGTGAGCTTTTTCAGGAACATAGGCCAATCATATGTTTTTAGAGTGAAAGGAGCTCGCCATTTCACCTTCTTGTAAGAACTAGCATTACACTCTTTTCAGATGCTATTTGGAACTTCTTATTTTGTGTCAAAATTTTGATTTCACCCAACAGATATTGTCCCAATTCAAATAAGGTCCTCAAAAGTTTTCCTCTCAATAAGGATGATGGTTCGTCAGCATATGTTTGGTATATCCAAAATGTTGTTTTGTAACTTCAAAAGACTATGTATCCACAAGGTTCCACATATAAGGGGGCCTACCCCACTTAAAGGGATCCTTTTTGAATAGTTTTTCTTTGATTTTACTCCTAAAATTTCAGTTCCCAGTTTCTGCAGTGTCCAGCAGCCACTCCAGTTTCTGAAAAGGAAAATATTTCTTAATAATTACCAGTTTGAGTTTAAACCAGGGTAAGCATACTGACATATATTTCATAATGTTGAGTTATAGTAAACAAAGCCTTGGATTCTAGCCTACTACATGCAGCAGTTCTGCTTGATATCAGAAAAACATTTGATAGTATATACCATTCAATTCTTTCTGCATACTGGAATATGAAAGGAAAAGAGGTTTGGTATTGGTGCAGATCATATTTGAAGGACTGTAATCTTTATGTGGAAGAAGATCCAAGGAATAATTGTCAATTTGGTGTCCCCCAGGGCATAACTGCCCAAGTATTTGGGGATTGGCTTAACATAGCTGCATAAGCCTCTCACATATGGGTATTAGGATAGAATTGGCTATAGGTAACTAGTTTAAAATCTACAGTCCACATAGGCAATTATTTTAGAATCCTCTGATGACTCTGGCCTCGTATTCTGACTCTCATTGTCCTCTACTATTTCTAGCTCCAGGCTTAGAGGTTCACAAAGGACAAGTCTGATGTCTCTACAATCAAAATCCTCTGCTGAAATATTTCCAAGACCAAACCCTCTACCCCCAGCAACCAAAACACACAGTACATTTAAGGCCAATAGGTTAAAAGGGTTTGTACTGTACCCCCTAATTCTTGCATAGTAAGATGGTCTTGTCCTGCTTTTTGGCTGTCTTCCATGATGATTTATAACTTCCTTAGTGTTTCAGTGTTGTCATTCCCATCCATGAGTTTGGACTTCTCATGGGTGAAAGCAACTCAAAACTTTCAAGAGGGTCTGCTGCTTATTTTACTTGATCTATAGGTCTGATGTTACCATGATTAATACTCTTAAGATGATGTTGTGGTTTTTAGAGGGTTAACAGCAACCATCAATGAGGTAATTGATGTCATCTTCTGATCTTTACTTTCTTAGGGTTTAAAACTTTCTAATATAGCGACCATCTTTTTTTTGAATCTATTGAGTAGAAGGTATCATCACTAGATTGTTCTCAATCTTCTCTTTGTCACCTTTATAGACTAGTGGAGAAAGTTGCTAAAGATGTTTTGTCTTCTTCAGACTTCAGACACTTGGAGTATATAGGTTATTTTTGTCATTCCTGTGTAAAAAATCTTTTCAGACTGAGTTATCATCCTCGTCACTATGACTTAGTTCTACATAACTTTCATCATTATCCTTTAAGAGCTATAAAACTCCTTCGTTTATTCAATCTACTTTTTCTACTCATCTCTGGTCAAGCCTAGATAAAAAAAGAAGCATTTGAGGATGTTCAATTATTTCTTTTTTTAAACCCATCTACAAAACATGAAAATTATGGAGCTGCGTTAGGCCTAACAAATCTACAAAATAGATGTTACATGGGAGTTCCTTTTTTTTTAATCAACAACTCAATTTAGACAACTGAACATTAAAAAGACAAAACAAAAAAAGATTAATTGTTATTCAAATAAGATTAATAAGCCAATGGTGACTTCCTGTTAAAAAAAAAACCACCAAGTGTTGGAATGGATTTCTAGATCTGCTGTACTATATTTTTTAATCAGTCTTAAGTTACATGTCCATAATGGTATGTGGAGCAAATGTTTGAAAACCAAAGAACATGGAATAGAATTTGGCTTTATTGGTTTTAGTGAATATCTTTCAAAAAGACACAACATATAAGGTATGAGGCAGAAAAATCAGGTTGTAAAAAGCAGTACAACAAGGGTTGTCACAAAGGAGGCAGAAATTTGATGAGAAATGTGAGCAGTCAGAAGTCTTTAATTGTGGTAGACAGAAACTATGGGGGTATATGGGTGAAATACAGTCAGCTTTCTTAATGATAGAGGTACGAAGGAATACGCTATAACTTGTCATGAGTAACTGTCATGGAAATAAACCTGACCATCTTCTGATTTCTGGAGAGAATATGAGACCTAAATTATAGTATTCATCAAAGAGGATGAAAAAAATTTGGGAAAAGCGCTCAATAGTTTAACTTTGGTTAAGGATATCATCAGTATATTGGGAAAAAACGGGTTGATACTATAATGAATATAAAATGTGAGGTATATGTTCTTAATACCCAAGACATAATTGTTCACCAGTTTATGAGAAGTGACAGCTCCTGCCCTGTTCCTTTTACAAACAAGAATTTATCTTTATGTGCAACAGGGGGCTCGTGCTGGATGTAGGAATGTTAGTGTCAATGACTCAAATAAAGTACATATTTTAAGTGGTCTAGTGACTAAAGGTGTGAAAATCTTTTTTACAGTTTGAAGCCTCATTGGGATGAAAATAAGGGAATCAAAATATGCTTCATGGTATTTTTTCAATTCTTCTCTAACTCATTCATAAGTAATGCTTCATATATTTTTATGGACGTTGCAGGAACAGCAATAGTGCAGAAGGAAATTCATTAGAATACACATTTATCTCTTATATAGGAGGGGGTGGGGTGAAAATAAGATTTCCTGTGCAAAACATTGAAGATACAACTACCTGAAAATCTGATCTGAAGGACCAGTGCTCTTTTAAGGCACACTCACTGAGCATAGATGCAGACTGCTGACTTTGTCAATGATCTAGGGCTTAGAAAAGGAAGAAGCAATAAAACTCAGTAATCCAAGAAAATCGTGGCAATTCTCAAGTTTCTGCTCAAATTTATTTTGCAGAATAGACGCAGGTGTTTATAATTAAGACTCAAAGTGAACAAACCACTTATTTTTTGGGATTTCTTTTGCAGAATTAACGTGTAGAAGTCATGTTGTAACTAAAAAATATCTAACTACTATAAATCTCACATACTTCAATCAAGGACCGGTTAACAAGAAATCTTGGCTTATGCCCAATTCTATTGAAAACCTCTTTAATAGGAAACCCATTTATTTGAATAAATTATATACACCAGCGCCATAAAACCAACTAACAAGCTTGACTTGCTCATTAGGTAGGGCATCCGATCCTGATCACGAGATCACCAATTCGAGTTTGATCACAATACTTGCTATGGTCCCGAGGTCTCCCTGTGTACGTTTCGTCACATAGGTCTACCAGCTTTTCTGCCAAAACTAAGTTTTCTGTGTATTTCATTCAGAAAAATCATTGGATATTTAAAGAAACGAAGTATTATTGAGAGTACATTTTATGTTTTTAATCTTATTAGCTGTTCAACGAAAAATAGCTATATGTTTTTCAATGAAAAACACTCTCCATGGTCAATAGTAAGCGTGTTCAATAGCAGTCGTAATCATTTATTAAAAAAAAAATTGTTGAACAGTACTCCAACCAAGGACCAATTGGCAGGAAATCAAAACGCCCACTGAGGTTGATATCATACGTGGTCAATTATAGTCATATTCATTTTTTTTTAACTTCTGTAGAAAAGTACCAGAAAAGTATTCCAACCAAGGACCAGTTGGTAGGAAATTAAAATAGCCTCCGTGGTGAATAGCATGTGTGGCCAATATCAATCATATTCATTTATTGTTTTTTAAATTTTTGTAGAAAAGTTGAAAGACAGTTTCACTATTAAAAGAAAACCTTACTCAAAGTCATGATCTATTCAGCAAATACCTTTCCATCTCTTATATTGAAGGGCAAATGACAATTTGTTACCCATCACCCTTAACTGGGAGAGTTGTGTGAAAATTTGAAGCTAGAAAGTTTTTTTTTGGCTGGAGACTTGATGAGCTTAATGTTTTGGATCTCCAAGATATCTTTAATTGGATTAGATGATATGTTTTTCTCAGCTAGACATCCCATGTCAGTCATAATAGTAGAGTAAATACAGTAGTGTTGACTAAATAAAGAGCCATGTTTGTCGCATATCCCCCTCTCTGTTATATGGAATGGACGAAGTGGCAATAGAAACATCCCCCAAGTTGAGAGGAGAATCATTTGAATGGGATTGAAACTTAAAGTAAGAAGGTCCTAAAGATTTCCGAAAAAGCATGTTTTTAAGGTTAGAAAGTTTTTAGAGGGCTGGTAGCCTCCTTCTGTTCCTTTTCTAACCTTAGGTCTCTAATAACCTCCACTATTTTCATATTCAAGTTTTTTTTTAGAATGAATATTGCTAAGAATGGTCAAAATCTGAAACATGTACCTGAAGGCCAAGGACAAGGGCCCAAAGTCATACAATTGGTCTATTCTTCACAGATTCATTTAATAGAGTAGATAATGCATAAAATATAGATTGTGTTTTGTAAAAACGATATTTACGAAAAAAAATAAATAAAGAGTAAAACTTATGGGAGTGAATTTACACATGAATTTTTTCCATTGACAAAACCTTTTTTTATTTCTTTTTTTTTCTAGTTGAAAAGTATTTATGGTATGCAATTGCTGTTTGTCCTAATCCTCAATGGAACAGATTGGCATTGATAATGCTGAATCTAGCTCAAAATCAAGGTAAGTTCATATCGTTTAATTTTCTTTCTTTTATAATAGGTTAAGATCCCCCAGTATTCAGACAGTGCCTAATCTTGGATAAAATTCTTAATTAAAATACATCTTTCCTAAACATGGACAACATACTCCAAATTTTCGGCATATTGTTAACTAGGACTAGAATTGTTCTGATTGGATGACTACAATCTTCAAAACTTATGGTATTTCGTTATTTCTATTTAAACGAAAGTTATCCGTACAACCTAACCCATTGAATACAATAAATCTGCTCCACAACACTTGTCTTACTTCAAATCTGTTCAAGAATGAATCCGTCTGTGATTTAGATAATTTGTTCCAACTGTTAGATCCTGTGTCCAAAATTGAACAGCATTTTCCAAGATTAGTATCAAGTATTAAATGTATGTCCAAGATTAGACTCCACTGTTGTCTATCAGTGTATTTGATTGTGTAAGTGTTTTGTATGATTAAAATGTTCAAGTTAATCATACACTTACTAAGAAGATTTCAGCAAATCAAATGGTGAAACAATTCAATTTCTAGTGGTCTCTTAGAGATTCCATAATGATTTAACAGTTGAAGTGACGATTAGGTATCTGAAAGCCAGTAATGTAATTTTTATCAAAATCCTGGGGAAGGGGGATGGGAAGTTTAAGTCGATTTATTCAAATCACATGAAAATGAGATTCGAAAACAAAGAATGAGCCATATTGTACTATATAGGCAAAGGTAGACTAAAGAAAACTCATCTGTTTCAGTGGATGCTTAAATTGAGTAGGCCTGTCTTAGCTTTGGCAAAAATTTTTAAGATACTAAATTTCAACTGGGGGGGGGGGTGGACGAACTTGAGTCTGGGGCAGTTTTTCGCCTCAGAATTGTAGCAAATTACGCCCCTGTTAACTACTGGTATGTTGCCGTGTTTTAAAATGCAAAGGAAGTTTGATGTCTTCCATACAACGAATATATAAAAAATCAGTCTTGCCACATATTCATATTCACACATTTATCTGTCATGGAATCAGAGCTGGGGTAACTCATAAGGCTCTGTGTCGCACAGTGTAGGTTTTGAAGGAGAATGGGAAAATGTTTTTTTTCCTTTTTTGTATGTTCAAAAAAGAATTTGTTTAAATTAAGAACATGATACAAATTACTTGAATATCAAGTGTTTTGTTTTTCTCATATTCAAACTACTTGTGATAATGAACTGTAACGCAACTCGGCTCAAAAGTAACCGAAAATCTGAAAAAAAAAGAATTTGATAACAATAGATACATCAAAAGAATTGGCTATTTATTTTGATTCCGAATATATAAAGATCATTAAGTTGAATGTTACCCATCAAAAGCTACGAGCATGAAAAAAGTTGCCTGATTTTCGAAAAAGAGGCAAACTCCCCTAAAACGTCAAGCGATTTTAACGAATCATATCATGAAATTAAGTATATCAGAGAACCCTACTGTAGAGGTTTCAAGGTCCTATCTACAAAAATGTGGAATTTTGTATTTTTGGCAGAAGAAAGATAGTGTTATTTGTCCCTTTTTGTTTTATTTTCACCAGGGATGATTATATCGAACCAATGGCCTTAGAGATCGGGAGAGAGCTCGTTCGAATGAAAGACAAAAGTTTGAGAGTTGTTTTTAAGTGACAAAAAGATTGGAAGGCACCTGAACCCCCTCCTTCACCATTTTCCCCACAAAGACATCAAATCAAATTTGAAGATATCCATTTGATTCAGTATAGTTGAAATGCCCAATAACTGTGCTTTTGGCGATGACATGATCATCAGCGATGACAATCTCCAGGAACTATTTCCTGGGAAATTGGAAAAATGCACGGACATTCTTTGGGATAATTTTCTGTGGGGAGAGGGATGTTCCACGAGAATTTTTTTTTTTTGGGGGGGGGGGGGAGGGAGGTAGGAATTTTCCGAGGAAATTTTTCAGGAGAAAGGTTACCCCCCGGGGGGGGGGGGTCCCTGACATGATTTGAAAAACAGTCCGAATTTAACGAAAAAGAAGTTTTTTCAACTGCAAGCAAAGAGCAACATTAGAACTCAAGATGAAAATAAATTATTCCTCAACCCTCTCTCTGTGTGCTAAACTTTGGCTTTGTGTCCTAATTCTTTAGAAAAGATCCCCCAAACATTGTTTGGGGGATCTTTATTGTTTGGGGGATCTTAATTCCGACTGAGTAATTTTAAAATTACTCAGTCGGAATTAGTGGACTAGATATAACAACGAATTAATTGATTATAAGGGTTATCAATGACAGTACTGCATTGATGAAAACTCATTTTTTATTTGAAAAAAGTCATTTTTATTTGAACATGATTTAACGGCTCAGATTCTTTTTACTCGATTGATGATAATGGCAAACTAGATTTACACTGTTTTGACAATAGTTGCTCTCTGCGCAGCTAAGTCATTTGTCTTATCTCTCGTTTGGCAAATGAGTACTTAGAATCAATAACTTTTTCTAGAGCACATGCTTTTTTGAATAATAGGTGGTGGCTCATAAACGTAGAGCTGAATTCCAAGAAGTAGTTTGAGATTGCTTGGGTCCAAATGCTCCACGTTGAGCCCTCAGATTATACATACTGAAAATCCTTGTTTGAATCTAACTTCAACAGGGTCTTGTAACGTGTTCACCTTTCTACCCAATTGTATCAATGAAGCCTCTGCTTTAGATATTAGCAGGTACGATTATCTTAGACATTAAGTTTGACAAAAATCCCAGTTTGACTATCTGGATAATTTTTTTTATTGTGTACAAGTCAATGACTTTGGTTTTAATAATTTGTGATGGGTCTTTAGTTCTTCAATGGGATGAATATTTTCATGACCTTGATTGTCTTTTTTCTCCTTTTGCAGGAAACATAAATGAGCAAAACTGATCAGTTTGAGTACTCAAGAAGAAGCGCCTTCTAGCTCTCGCAATCAATCCGTGGGAAATTCTGTGTCCAAAAAAATACACATTGTATAGAAGAAAAAGGACAAGGTGAAATAATTTCTAAAGGTAGTGAACCTGGAAGAGAGCCAAGGATAGGTTTTCGAGATATTGCCAAAGGAAGTTCAAGTGTCGAGTCAGTGAATTCAGGTGGTTCTAGTATATCTATGACTGAATCAACAACCTCACAGGTCACCCCTGCTGCTTCGTCTGCTAAACAAGGCAGGAGTTCGGTTGTTTTGCGAAATCGGGTATCCAAAAAACAGGATTATCTGGAAGGCAGTAGTACAACTGTTTCTCAAAGCTCTTCTGCTTTCAAAACAGCCAGTTCCTCTAGTAATCCAGGTAAGTTATTTCCCTTTTATTTTGTGCTTTTATGATTCATTTAGTTTTTAAGCAATAATTCTAGCAAATATTCATTTACTTTTCTATTTTTCATTTATTCTATTATTCATCGTGTTCTTTTACTATGTCTTATTTTTTGTATTACGTTTTTTGTTTTATATTTGTTTCATGTCTTGTTTTATCCTTTATCATGTCTTGGAAAATTCTTGTTTGGAAAAAGGGAAACCTTAGGATTCCTATAAAAAAATTTTTATTTTCGGAAATCCTCTTGTGAATACTTATATGTTTCTAAAAATAAACTTTTTTTGCTAATTTGACGCATTTTTGGTGTCGGTTTCTATTTTCTAATTTTTCCATCTTCTATACAAAAAGGTCTTTTTTTTTATTGTCTAAGAAAGCCCTGCCTTTCTCTGAAAACCTTAACTATTATTTGAACCAGCAGTGCTCAACATACAAGGCCGAGGGGGGGGGGTGGAGGCATAATCTACAGAAGTGCTGCAAAACAAATTGGTATTTGTCAGTTTTGCCTTTTTGATAAATTTTTAGTTTTGGTAAATTATTTTTCGATTTCTAAAGACTTCTCACTCCCCAAAAAGACGTTGAGGGGGGGGGGTCGCTGAATAGGTGAACTGAAAGACTACATAAAGTTTGACTGTGTCTAAACCATGGGGGGGGGGTTCACAGACTTATACATTATACAAATGTAAATAAAAATTACTAAATTACATAAAATTAAACTGTGCCCAAGTCACCGGCAGGGGTAGTTGACTCGTTTCCTTTTTGCTAAGGGCAGGTATGTTAGTGTACACGGTCCAAATCCTTTGGAAAGGGGGCTTAAGAGCTCTTCCTTTGGGAATGTGGTATAATACTCTAAACGGTTACTCTACTGTGTAATAGTATCCGGGATTTCTAGCGTGTGTGATGTTTTAATTTGCTAAAAAAAAAAAATTAAAATGTTTTCCCATTTATAACTTTACTAAATCAAATATTCCTAATATTTTAAGGAATAAATATCAGCACATGTATATTAAACTGACAATGCAGATTCATTTGTATTTTTTCAATAAAGCGCAAATTATATTCTGGCCACGGGAGGGCATAGAAGGTTTTGAGCCCTACTCTTGTCAATTTTTGCTCGTTTTGAGTTTGACTTCGTTATTTATTGTAACTTCTGTTCGTTTTGGGTTTCATTTATTTACCGATACTGAATTGTGGCACCTTTACGCTTGGTAGATTGTTTGATTTTATTTTTGCTCATTTTTTTAATGGAGTTCTTTACTTGTCTTTGAAAAACTTATTTTGTGGAAAAAGTTTTCAAATTAATTTCTGTTTGTTTTATATTGACATAGCCTTTTCAGGGAAAAGAAAATACTAGTTTAAATTTTCTCAGTTTTTCTTTAAGAAATTATAGTTTGGCCTGTTATATGCTGGAGAAAATTTTCAACAATTTTTAACAACATGCACCCCTTTCAAAATCTGGACGCAAATAGTAGTGTTTATTTTAGTTTTATACTTCCTCTAGTTGACCTGAAATAAAAAAAACTTGATACCATTGGCAAAAAAATTCTATCTATGTTCTTTGGCAGCTTGGACACACTTTGAGATGCCTTATTGGCTACTAGCATTAACACAATGCATTTTGATGTAATCTTAAGGCAACATTTAGTTTTTAAACATAATTGGCAAATTGCATAACTGTCGGGGGTTGACCTACGCAATAGCCCTAGATATACAGTTACAAGACCGTTCAGCTATGCTGAACAAAATAGCTATCTTAAATTTTGATTGGAAGTTTTTGAAAATTGTGAGTTAAAGACTAGGGCTGATTGCCCTCTAATCACTTTTGACTCTTATAAAGTATGCTAGAGCTTTGAATTTCCAACCAAATTAGCTTCTTTAAAATATCCATGATATTGCTTGCTATGATAGAGCAGCGCTGCCTATGATATTGCTTATATGCCCTTTTAATACTTGCTTGTATATGGCTGACCAGTTTGGCTTAAGAATTTTCATAAAAAACCTTATATACCCCTAGGGCATAACCTACAACCCTTGCCTTGAGGGTCCGGGGTGGGGGATTTGTTGTCCTCACAGATATGATTTCCAGAACATTCAGCTATGTTGAACAAGATGGCTATCTCAAAATTTTAATTGAGGGGGAAATTCAAGTAAATCAAAACAGGCTTAGTGCATACAGGTTGTCAAAAAAGTGTATCAGCAATATCTTAGGAACGGCTTAGAGTATCAAGTTAAAACTTTAACAGCATGATGAAGGGGAGGTTCAACTGACCAAAAGGCAATATGTGCGTGCTACTAGGGCTACTATTGCTACTACTACTACTTAAAGTAAGGGAAATAACACACTGTGCATGCAGGTTGTCAAAAGGGCGTATCATCAATATATCGGGAATGACTTAGAGTAAAAGAAAAAAGAATATGACAGTGGACTTAACAGTCCCTACTGGTAGTGCCTCAAGCCAATAGGGGCTTGAGGTCACCCGTCCTATACTTACTTACACTTCCTGTTTACCTTCCCCTGGTTTATCCAGGCACCCATTAAGAGCTAGTTTGACTCGGGCTGAACTTACAGTCACGACACTGACTCCCGTTCCAAACCAAATTACCAGTGGCACCAGGACTTGAATCTCTGTCATCACGGACAAATGATTTCAAATCTAGTGTGCTAACAACTCGGCTAGTTCGGCAATGGCTTAGAATGTTAAGTCTAAATTTACAGCATATGTTTTGGGGAACGTTAAACCAAAGGACTTAGAGGACAAATTTGAAACTCTGTGTCCATTTTGAGGGAATGTTGAACTAACGGAAAGGCAATATGTGTATGTTCCCACTACTACTACTGAGGCTAAGAATATTAAGGTGAAAATCTCAGGGCATGCTGAGGGGAATGTTGAACTAATAAAAATGCACTGTTTGCATACTACTAGTAGTAATTCTATTGCCAATTTCACTGCTACTAGCGCTACTATCACTAACGCCATGAATGTGAACAGTATGAAAATGAAACTCTTAGGGATTGTTGAGGGGAATGCTGGACTGCCTCAAAACAAACTTTGTCCATGCAGTTGATCAAAAAGACGTAACAGCAGTATCTTTAATATTAAGGTGAAAATCTCAGGGCTTGCTGAGGGGAATGTTGAACTAATAAAAATGCACTGTTTGCATACTACTAGTAGTAATTCTATTGCCAATTTCACTGCTACTAGCGCTACTATCACTAACGCTATGAATGTGAAAAGTATGAAAATGAAACTCTTAGGGATTGTTGAGGGGAATGCTGGACTGCCTCAAAACACACTGTGTTCATGCAGTTTATCAAAAGGACGTAACAGCAGTATCTCAGAAACAGCTTTGAGTATTAAGTTAAAACTATTAGGCATGTTGAGTAGATGTTGACCTAGGCAAAAAAGCATTATGTGAACACTACTACTAATACTAGTACTGCTGCTACTACTATGACTGCTATTATTGGCAACTCTAAGGGTATTAAGGTAAAACTTTCAGGGAATGGTGAGGGTGTTGTTGAACTTACTCAAAACACCCTTTGTGCTTGCAGGTTGTCAATAGGGCGTGTCAGCAGTATCTCAGGAACAGCTGAGGGTGTTAATTTGAACCTTTTAGGGCATTCTGAGGGGATGCTGAACTAATCAAAAAGGCACTATGTGAATACTCCTACTGCTATCATTACTACCCTCACTGTTCCTACTGCAATGACAACTATTATTGCTAATGCTAAGGCTATGTTAAAACTATGTTAATGCTAAGGTAAAACTTCCAGAGAATAGTGAGGGGTGTTGATCTTAATCAAAACATACTATGTACTTGCGGGCTATCGAAGGAGCGAATCAGCAGTGTCCCAGCAACGCTTTAGGGTATTAAATTAAAACTTTAAGGGCTATTAATATTACTACGGCTATTGTTTCTACTCATGCTACCCCTGCTATTGAATTAAATCATAATAGTTTAAGGGCATCTAGGTTGTCAGAATGTCAATAGCAGGCTATTTTAGGACTGGAATAGGGTATAAAGTTGAAACTTTCAGGGAAAGTTTATATATCTGTAAAACTAATTCAGAAGACTTTTTGCATGCTGTTGGCAAAAGGGCTTATCATCAATATCTCAAGAACTGTTGAGGATATTAAGTTGAACTCTTAGGACTACTACTATTACTACTGCCATTACTATTGCTGCTACTACTATTGAACGAAATCAGCAAGATTTAAGTGTCAAAATGGTTGATACTTCCAGATTGTCAAAATGGCATAGACACAATGTCTCAGGAACAGAATGGGGCATTAAGTTTTATTTTAGAGAAGTTGGGGGGATGTAAAGCTAAATGCAGAGGTACTATGTATGTCCAGACTGTCAAAAGGGTGTAGGTGCAATATCCCAGGAACATCTAAAGGGCGGGGAACTAGTTGTAAGGAAGGGACATGGAGTGCATGTAGAAATTGATATATAATCTCTCTTGACTCCTGGGAATGATTCTGGTCTATGCTGTTATTATGGAAACAAAAGACCCCAAAATTTGCAGAATTTACTTTTTTTAGTAGGGTTACCACAAAGTCCTAAAATCGATCGAACGAAGGTCCCTATTGGTCCCTTATATTGATGAAGGTTCCTAAGTCCCTTTTCTTCCATTGGTCTGAAGCTTCGTATCCTAAAGGCTACCAATACCTGTGAATAGATAGTTTTCAATATTTTCGTTTCGATTGAGATTCTTGTAACCTGTTTTTGCTTGCCTAAGAAAGACAAAACTTGATGTTACATAGGCTTCAGCGTTACTGTCTGGATAGAGCAGACAGACTAGTAATAAAAAGGAGTGACCTTTGCCTGTTGAGCAGGACTTGATTGGCTTTGTTAATAGCTTAAAAACTTTTTTCTGGGTGTCGGTGTCACATAGAAAAAAAAAAGAGAATGGCTCCAGTCACATAATACGAAGAAGGAGGTGTTAAAACCCGGTTTCTTGTATGATTTTGAGCTTACATACATTTTTTGAACTATTAGAGTACTTCCTAGCACCCATTTATGGCACTTGGTATTAACCAAGTGACATATAGCGATCGCAAATTCTGTCGGTCTGTCTCTCTGTCTGTCGGTCTGTCCCGATATCGCTACTATAGGCAATTCCAGGTAAGCTAGGACGATGAAATTTGACAGGCGTATCAGGGACCGGAACAAATTAAATTAGAAATAGTTGTTTCTCCGATTTGACCATCTGGGGGGGGGGGGGAGTAGGGGACCAGTCAATTCGGAAAAAATGAAGTATTTTTAACTTACGAACGGGTAATGGGATCTTAATGAAATTTGATGTTGTGAAGGATATCGTGTCTCAGAGTTATAAATCCCGACCAGATCCGGTGACATTGGGGGAGTTGGAGGGGGAACCTAAAATCTTCGAAAACGCTTAGAGTGGAGGGATCGGGATGAAATTTGGTAGGAAAATAAGCAGAAGTCCTAGATACGTGATTGAAATAACCAGAACGGATCTGCTCTGTTTGGGGGAGTTGGGAAGGTTAATTCTGAAAAATTAGAAAAACTGAGGGATTTTTTACTTACGAAGGAGTGATCGGATCTTAATGAAATTTCATATTTAGGATCAACTCGTAACTCAGATCTCTTACTTTAAATCCTGACCAGATCCAGCGTCATTAAGGGGGAGTTGGGGGCGGGGGGGACCAGAGATCTTGGAAAACACTTAAAGCGGAGAAATCAGGATGAAACTTGGCGGGAAGAATCAGAACAAGTCCAAGATACGTGACTGACATAACTGGAATGGATCCGCTCTGGATCTGGTGACATATGGGGGAGTTGGGAGGGGGGAACCTAAAATCTTGGAAAACGCTTAGAGTGGACGGATCGGGATGAAACTTGGTGTGAAAAATAGTCAGAAGTCCTTGATACGTGATTGACATAATCGGAACGGATCTGCTCTGTTTGGGGGAGTTTGGGGGGGGGTAATTCTGAAAAAAGAGGTATTTTTAACTTACAATGGAGTGATCGTATCTTAATGAAATTTCATATTTAGAAGGACTTCGTAACTCAGATCTCTCATTTTAAATACCGACAAGATCCAGCGTCATTGGGGGGGGGGAATCTTGGAAAACACTTAAAGCGGAGAGAATAGGATGAAACTTGGTTGGAGGAATGAAAACATGTCCAAATTCGTGACTGACATAACCGGACTGGATCCGCTCTCTTTGGTGGAGTTGGGGGGGGGGAGGGAGTAATTAGGAAAAATCAAAAAAAATGAGCTATTTGTAACTTACAAACGGGTGATCAGATCTTAATGAAATTTTATATTTCTTAATGAATCTAGGACTTGTGCTTATTTTCCCCACCAAGTTTCATCCCGATCCCTCATCTCTAAGAGTTTTCCAAGGTTTCCCCCTCTTAGCTTCCCCCCCTCCAATGTCACCAGATCCGGTCGGGATTTAAAATAACAGCTCTGAGACACGATATCTTTCCAAACATGAAATTTCATTAAGATCTGATCAACCGTTCTTAAGTTAAAAATACTTCAATTTTTCAATTTTTTCCGAATTAACGGTTCCCCCACTCCCTCCCCCAGATGATCAAATTGGGATAACGACTATTTATAATTTAATCTGGTCTGGTCCTTGATACGCCTGCCAAATTTCATCGTCCTAGCTTACCTAGAAATGCCTAAAGTAGCAAAACCGGGAGCGACAGACCGACAGACCGACAAAATTTGCGATTGCTATATCTCACTTGGTTAATACCAAGTGCCATAAAAAGTGCTGTATTCTGAAGTGCCTTCGTATTACACGTGGAAAGCAAATAAGAAATCATTTGAACGTCAAAAACGGGATGAGTCAGTCGACGGCCAAACTAGCATCTTCGAAGAAACCACGATAGGAAGATTCTACACCATTCACCCCAACCAAGATGAATGCTTCTTTCTCTACCTGCCTTTGGTTAATGTACCCGGCTCGACGTCTGGTCCTAGAATGTTGCGACAGGACTCATTCTAACGGAAATTAAAAGTTCTAGTTCCCTTTTTAAGTGATGAAAAAAATTGGTGGGCACATAGGCCCCCTGCAACGCTCATTTTTCCCCCAAAGTCGCCGGATCAAAATTCTGAGATAGAAGTTTTATTCACCATAGTCGAAAAACCTAATAACGATGTCTTTGGGGACGACTTACTCCCCCGCAGTCCCCTTGGGAGGGGTTGCAAGTTACAAATTTGGACCTGTGTTACGTATAGTAATGGTTACTGGGAAGTGTACGGACGTTTTCAGGGAGATTTTTTCGGTTTGTGAAGGAGAGTTGAGGCGGGGTGGGGGGATTACGTGGGAGGATCTTTCCATGGAACAACTTATCATGGGGGAAGAGACTTTCAATGAAGGGGGCGCAGGATTTTCTAGCATTATTTAATAAAACAAAGAAAAAATAAATTTGAAAAGTTTTTTTCTACTGAAAGTGAGGAGCAGCATTAAAAATTAAAACGAGCAGAAATTATTACGCATATGAGGGGTTTACCTCCTCGTAATACCTCACTCTTTACGCTAAAGTATTTTTAATAATTTTAACTATTTATTCTACGGCCTTTGTGATTCAAGGGTCATTCTTGTGGAATTGGGACAAAATTTAAGCTTTAGTGTAAAGAGTGAGGTAACGACGAGGGGTGAACCCCCTCATATACGCAATAAAAACATACGAATGTAAAAGCTCGTTACGTAATTTAATTTGTAAATTACGTATATTTTTTACTAATGAAAATGTTGTAAGAAATTAAAAGTTCTAGTTGCCTTTTTAAGTAATCGAAAAATTGAAGGGCACCAAATATGAAAGGGGCTTTTCCTCTTCAACGCCCCGCTCTTTACGCTAAGGTTTTGTACTGTTTTAAGAAGTAGAGTTGTGAGTAACTGAAATACTGAGTCAATATAATATATCGTGGCTGGAGTGGCAGCTGAAACTTTGTAAGCGGTGAAATCGTTTCATTTTAATATAGGCAGCATTGCAAAACTCCTAAGAATAGTTTCATATGTAAACAGAAACTGTATGACGAAATAATTAGGGTTGCAGGGGTAGCTAGCAATCTAGGGAGAAACAATCACGTCCCATACTAAAAAATTCAATATCCTATTGTCAAGATTATTTTTGGGATATAGTATCTGGATTGCAGAGGTAGATAGCAACCTAAGAAGAGACGATCACATCCTATACTAAGAAATACAATAACTCATAACTCTTAAAAATAATTTCAGATTGAAACTCAAAGTAAACTATTAGAACCATCTTATGTCGAAAACCTTTGTACCACCTATGTAGAAAACTCACAGACTGTTTGCTTGAACAACAAGGAAAACTTGTTTGCTAGTAAAACAATAGCCAAGAGCTCATATGGTATGAGCTCTAGCAAAATTCTAAGAATCAATAGGTTGATTTAAAAGGAAAATCAGAGGCTTAATGCCTGTCGGGATTTAAAATAAGAGCTCTGAGTCGCGAGGTCTTTCTTAATATCAAAATTCATCAAGATCCGATCACCCACTCGTATGTTATAAATACTCTAACTTTTTCTAACCTTTCCTCTCTATTCAGCCCCCCAGATGGTCGAATCGGGGTAAACATCTCTATCAAGTTATTTTGTACAGCTCCCTGACACGCCTACCAATTTTCATCATCCTAGCACGTCCAGAAGCACCAAACTCGCCAAAGACCCCTCTGGACCCCACCACCTAACTCCCCCAAAGAGAGTGGATCCAGTCCAGTTACGTCAATCATGATTCTACGACATTTATAAGCGTTTTCCAAGATTTTTGGTTTCCCCCTCCAACTCCCTGCAATGCCAACAGATCTGGTCGGGATTTGAAATAAGAGCTCTAAGATATGAGCTCCTTCTAAGTATCAAATTTCATTAAGATCCAGTCACCTGATTTTCAGTTAAAAATCCCTCAATTTTTATAATTTTTCAAATTAACCACCCCCAGCTCCCCCAAAGAGAGCGGATCCGTACCAATTATGTCAATCTTGTATCTATAATTTATCCTTATTCTTCCAATCAAGTTTCATCCCGATCTCTCCACTCTAGGCTTTCTCCAAAATTTCCGGTTTCTAAGATTTCTGTTCCCCCCTCCAACCCTCTATGTCCCCAGATCCAATTTGAATTTGAAATAGAGCATCTGAAACAAAAGATTCTTCTATATATATTTAGTTTCATTAAGATTCAATCACCCATTCGCAAGATACCTCGATTTTCACGTTTTCCAAGAATTCTGGTTTCCCCCTCCAACTCCCTTCAATGTCACCGGATCTGGTCGTAAAATGAGAGTTCTAAAGCACAGGATCCTTCTAAATACCAAATTTCATTGAGATCTGATCACCCGTTTGTAAGTTACAAATACATCATTTTTCTCTAATTTTTCAGAATTACTCCCCCCCCCTCCAACTCCACCAAAGAGGCGGGATCCGGTCTGGTTACGTCAGTCACCTGTCTTGGACTTGTGCTTATCCTTTCCACCAAGTTTCATCCTGATCTCTCCACTTTAAGTGTTTTCCAAGATTTATAGCCCCCCCCCCCTAATGACGCTGGATCTGGTCAGGATTTAAAATAAGAGATCTAAATTTTGAGGTCCTTCTGAATATTAAATTTCAATAAGGTACGATCACTTTTTCGTAAGTTAAAAATAACTCTTTTTTCTAATTTTATAGAATTAACCCTCCCCCCTCCCAACTCTACCAAAGAAAGCCGGTCCATTCCGGCTATGTCAATCCCGGATCTAGAACTTGCGCTTATTTTTCACACTAAGTTTCATCCCGATCCTCAACTCAACTTCAAATTTCATTAAGATCTGATCTCTCCTCAAAGTTAAAAATGCCTCATTTATTCTAATTTTTCAGAATTCACGTATGATACATCAGCTGTGGCAAGGCAAGCTGGTGGCGTGTTGCAAGGAATTAGATACGTTAATTACGTAGCCGGAACGGAGCTTCTCCGTGTGGAGGATTTGGAGGGGTGAGGGGTAATTCTGAAAAATTAAAATAAATGAGGCATTTTTAACTTTGAGGAGAGATCAGATCTTAATGAAATTATAAAACAAGAAAACAAGACAAAAAACTAAAAAAATATGAAAAAATCAAAAAAGAAAAAAACTAAAAAAGGAAAAAAAACTAAGCTCAATGGCAATCATTAAAAAAATTAAAAAGAGGTTTCAGTTCTTTTTCATTTTCTATACCACTCTATCTAAATCAAGTATTCAATAATACTTTTTTTGAACAATAAGCATTTACCAAAAAATTTTGGCTCTTTTAAATTTTATTAAATCGCAACGCGAAACCAGACTTGATGCTGAAAAAGAAAGTAAAAAAAGAAACGTGTCAAGGAACTACCAGAGCAACGTGAAACCAGGCTTGCAGCTGATAGAGATAGTAAAAAACCAAGGCGTGTCGAGGAACCACGAGAGCAACGCGAAACCAGAGTTGATGCTGAAAGAGAAAGTAAAAAAAGGAGACGTGTCGTGGAACTGCCAGAGCAACGCGAAACCAAGCTTGCGACTAACAGAAATAGTAAAAAAAGAAGGTGTGTCGCTGTATTACTTAAGCAATGCGTGAATAGTAGACTGGCATTCAAGTACTGCCCTTCCGAAGATTATAGCTTGAGCCAAGATATTCCAATAGGGACCATGTCTGAAATGTGTCCTTATTGCAAGGCCTTGAAATTTAATGGTGAAACAATGGGAATGTGTTGCGCCTCAGGAAAAGTTAAGCTTCCTCAAATGGCTGCACCACCAGAGCCATTGAAAATTTTGTTTACTGGGTATACGTCTAAATCGAAGCGTTTTCTTATCAAACATCATGAAATATAACTCATGTTTCCAAATGACTTCGTTTGGGGGTCCAAATCAAAGATCAAGGTCATTTTATGCCTACTTTCAAAGTAAAAGGGCAAATTTATCATAGAGCAGGTTCCGTTCTACCATTTTCAGGTAAGTATCCCAAATTTTTACAAGTGTACTTCATCAGTGATAGCAATGTTGAATTGAATGCACGTTGCGAAATTTCTCCCGACGTTGAAAGAACTATCGTTTCCCAGTTGCAACATCTTTTCCACGAAAATAATAATTTAGTGTGTCTGTTCAAAACAGTAATCGGTTTGATGCCTACTGATACTCATAATATTGTTATTTACCCTGACAAAACGCCTACTGGTGAACATGTGCGTAGATACAATGCTCCAACTATTAACGAAGTAGCAATCGTTATGTTCGGTGATCAATTCTTACCTCGATATATTATTCTTCGAAGATGAAACACTCGGTTGACAAGAATTTCTGAAACTCATCGATACTACAATGCCCTACAATATCCTATCATTTTTGGGATGGAGCCGACGGCTATCACTTTAATATTGAATTGATAAATCCAGTCACTAACAAAGAAATGGATAAGAAATGCAGTACATGAACTATTATGCCTATAGACTAATGATTCGTCAGGATGAAGAGAATTTTATTTTAAAATGACGTCAATCGTTTCACCAATACATCGTTGATATGTATGCAAAGATTGAATCAGAATGTTTGCTATTCATCCGTCTGAATCAGACCAAGTTCCGCTCTAAACAATACATTCATATGCGAGATGCAGTTGTAAATGACGGTAATACCGCTAACATTGGAAGAGTAACGTTTTTACCTTCGTCATATGCTGGCAGTCGGCGTCATATGCATGAGTATGCTCAAGATGCAATTGCGTATGTCCATCTCTATGGTCGTCCAGATTTATTTATTACATTTACATGTAATCCGTCTTAGGACGAGATACGGCAACTTTTACTTCCCGGACAATCACCAGTACATAGACATGACATTACGGCCTGTGTCTTCCGGCAAAAGTTGAAAACACTAATAAATTTCATAGTAAAACTTAAAGTGTTTGGGCCAGTGCGATGCCGGTTTTACTCAGTGGAATGGCAAAAGTGAGGATTGCCACACGCACATATACTAATATGGTTTTATGTGGTTTATTAATTTGATAAAAAAAAAAATTCTAATGAAATTGACGATGTGTTTTCCACTGAAATACCTGATGTAGATGTCGATAGGGGCTTACATGACATTGTGGTAAAAAATATGATACATGGACCTTGCGCTGAACTGAATATAAATTCACCATGCATGAACAGAGGAAGGTGCACAAAGCAATATCCTCGACTTTTAGTACCTAACACATTACCGACAATGATGGATACCCTTTATATAGAAGAAGGTCTACCAAAGATGGCAGAAAATCAGCAATCATAAAGTCGCGTAACCGTTACATCAAAGTAGATAGCCAGTGAGTCGTTCCATATTCACCTTTATTATTGAAAACATACAATGCGCACATAAACGTGGAATATTGTAATTCCGTAAAGGCAATCAAATACATATGTAAAAATGTCAACAAAGACAGTGATATGGCAGATTTTGACTTGCAGCCTAAAATCAGGGATATCGATGAAGTCGTACAATATCAGGCTGGGAGATAAATAAGCAGTAATGAACCTATGTGGTGAATTCTTTCATTTACGATACATGAATAAAGTCCGCCTGTTGTTCACTTAGTGGTACATTTACAGAATGGTCAACGTGTTTATTTTTCGGAATCCAACGTGTAACAAAGAGCCCTGAATACATCTGATACAACGTTAACTGCTTTCTTCGCGTTATGTCAAAATGATTCTTAAGCAAAACAAGAGCTAAGAGCTCATATGGCGCTTGTGACGAGGCAAGAAGAGCTAAGAGCCAAGAGATCATATGGTATGAGCTCTATCAAAATTCTATGAATCAATAGATTGATTTAAAAGGAAAATAAGAGGCTTAATTCCGGTAATGATTTAAAATAAGAGCTCTGAGTCACGAAGTCCTTCTAAATATCAAAATTCATTAAGATTCGATCACCCACTCGTATGTTATAAATACCTAATTGTTTCTAATTTTTCCTCTCTCTTTAGTCCCCCAGATGGTCGAATCTGGGAAAACGACTTTATCAAGTAATTTGTGCAGCTCCCTGACACGCCTACCAATTTTCATCGTCCTAGAGAGTCCAGAAGCACCAAACTCGCCAAATCACTGAACCCCTACCCCCAACTCCCCCAAAGAGAGCGAATCCAGTACGGTTCCGTCAATCACGTGTCAAGGACATTTGCTTATTGAATCCACCAAGCTTCATTCCGATTCCTCCCCTAAGTGTTATCCAAGATTTCCTCCTCCAACTCCCCCCAATGTCAAAAGATCTGGTCGGAAATTTGATATAAGAGCTTTGAGACATGGATTCCTTCTAAATATCAAATTTTATTAAGATCTGATCCCCTATTCGTAAAATAAAAATACCCCAATTTTCACGTTTTCCAAGAAATCTGGTTTCCCCCTCCAACTCCCCCCAATGTCACAGGATGTAGTCGGTATTTAAAATTAGAGCTTTAAAGTGCAAGATCCTTCTAATAATCAAATTTCATTAAGATCTGGTCACCCTTTCGTAAGTTACAAATACCTTAATTTTCAAAATTACCCCCCCCCAACTCCACCAAAGAGCGCAGATCCGGTTTGGTTATGTCAGTCAAGTGTCTTAGACAGGTTTTTATTCTTCCCATCCAATTTCATCCTGATCTCACCGCTTTAAGTATTTTCTAAGATTTCCAGTTCCCCTAAACAGCCCCCCCTGCAATTACGCTGGATCCGGTTGAGATTTAAAATAAGATATCTGAGTCACGAGGTCCTTCCAAATTTACGAAGTTTCATGAAGATCCGATCACTCCTTCGTAAGTCATTTTTTTCTAATTTTTCAGAATTAACTCCCCCCCCCCCGAATAGAGTGGATCCGTTCCAATTATGTAAGTCACGTATCTAAGACTTCTGCTTATTCCCCCCCCCCAATTTTCATCCCGACCCATCCAATCTAAGCGTTTTCCATGATTTTAGGTTCCCCCACCTCAAAATCCCTCCAATGTCACCAGATTCGGTCGGGACTTAAAATAAGAGCTTAGAGACACAAATCCTTCTAAATATCAAATTTCATTACGATTCGATCACCCATTCGTAAGTTAAAAATACCTCATTTTTTCTAATTTTTCAGAATTACCCCCCCCCCCAACTACCCCAAAGAGAGCGGATCCGTTCTGGTTATGTCAATCATGTATCTAGGACTTGTGCTTATTTTTCCCACCAAGTTTCATCCTGATCCCTCCACTCTAAGTGTTTTCCAAGTTTTAGGTTTTCCCCTCCCAACTCCCCCCCCAATGTCACCAGTCCCAGTCGGGATTTAAAATAAGAGCTCTGAGACACTGCATCCTTCTAAATATCAATATTCATTGATATCCGATAACCAGTTCGTAAGTAAAAATACCTCATTATTTCTAATTTTTTACAATTAACCCCCCCCCCCCCCAACTACTCCAAAGAAAGTGGATCCGTCCGGTTATGTCAATCATATATCTAGGACTTGTGCATATTTTTCCCACCAAGTTTCATCCCGATCCCTCCACTCTAAGTGTTTTCCAAGTTTTAGGTTCCCCCTCCCACAATGTCACCAGATCTGTCCGGGATCTAAAATAAGAACTCTGAGACACGATATCCTTTCGAATATAAAATTTCATTGAGATCCGATCACCGTTCGTAAGTTAAAAATACTTCATTTCTTCTAATTTTTCAGAATTACCCCCCCCCCCAACTACCCCAAAGAGAGTGGATCCGTTCTGGTTATGTAAATCATGTATTTAGGACTTGTGCTTATATTTCCCACCAAGTTTCATCCCGATCCCTACACTCTTAAGTGTTTTCCAAGTTTTAGGTTTCCTCCTCCAAACTTCCCCCCCCCCAATGTCACCAGATCTGTTCGGGATTTAAAATAAGAGTTCTGAGACACGATATCCTTCTAAATATCAAATTTCATTGAGACCCAATCACCCGTTCGTAAGTTAGAAATACCTCATTTTTTCTAATTTTTCAGAATTAACACCTCGCCCCCCCAACTACCCCAAAGAGAGCGGATCCGTTCCGGTTATATATATCATGAATCTAGGACTTGTGCTTATTTTCCCCACCAAGTTTCATCCCGATCCCTCATCTCTAAGTGGTTTCCAAGGTTTCCCCCTCTTAGCTCCCCCCCCCAATGTTACCAGATCCGGTCGGGATTTAAAATAATAGCTCTGAGACACGATATCTTTCCAAACATCAAATTTCATTAAGATCTGATCAACCGTTCTTAAGTTAAAAATACTTCAATTTTTCTATTTTTTCTGAATTAACGGTTCCCCCACTCCCTCCCCCAGATGATCAAATTGGGATAATGACTATTTATAATTTAATCTGGTCTGATCCTTGATACGCCTGCCAAATTTCATCGTCCTAGCTTACCTGGAAATGCCTAAAGTAGCAAAACCGGGAGCGACAGACCGGCAGACCGACAAAATTTGCGATTGCTATTTCTCACTTGGTTAATACCAAGTGCCATAAAAAGTGCTGTATTCTGAAGTGCCTTCGTATTACACGTGGAAAGCAAATAAGAAATCATTTGAACGTCAAAAACGGGGTGAGTCAGTCGACGGCCAAACTAGCATCTTCGAAGAAACCACGATAGGAAGATTCTACACCATTCACCCCAACCAAGATGAATGCTTCTTTCTCTACCTGCCTTTGGTTAATGTACCCGGCTCGACGTCTTTTCAAACAGTTCGTAGTAACAAACTGTAGTAAGGAGCAGCCCGGCTCAATAGTAACCGAAACTCTAAAAATAGAATTTTGATACCAATAGTTACGCCAAAAGAATTGTATTTTAATGCTGACTTTAAATATATAAGTTTCATCAAGATAGATTTTACCCATCAAAAGTTATGAGCCCGAAAAAATTTGCCTCATTTTAAAAAATAGGGGGAAACACTCCCTAAAATTCATACAATCTTAACGAAAATCACACCATCATATTCAGCGTATCAGAGAACCTTATTGTAGAAGTTTCAAGCTCATATCTATAAAAATGTGGAATTTTGCATTTTTTGTCAGAAAACAGATCACGGGTGGGTGTTTATTTGTTTTTTTTTGTTATCGACCCAGAGGTGATCGTATCGACCCAGTGGTCCTAGAATGTTGCGACAGGACTCATTCTAACGGAAATTAAAAGTTCTAGTTCCCTTTTTAAGTGATGAAAAAAATTGGTTAGCACATAGGCCCCCTGCAACGCTCATTTCTCCCCCAAATTCGCCGGATCAAAATTCTGAGATAGACGTTTTATTCACCATAGTCGAAAAACCTAATAACGATGTCTTTGGGGACGACTTACTCCCCCGCAGTCCCTATGGGAGGGGTTGCAAGTTATAAATTTGGACCTGTGTTACGTATAGTAATGGTTACTGGGAAGTGTACGGACGTTTTCAGGGATATTTTTTCGGTTTGTGAAGGAGAGTTGAGGCGGGGTGGGGGGATTACGTGGGAGGATTTTTCCATGGAACAACTTATCATGGGGGAAGAGACTTTCAATGAAGGGGGCGCAGGATTTTCTAGTATTATTTAATAAAACAATGAAAAAATAAATATGAAAAGTTTTTTCTACTTAAAGTGAGGAGCAGCATTACAAATTAAAACGAGCAGAAATTATTACGCATATGAGGGGTTTACCTCCTCGTAATACCTCACTCTTTACGCTAAAGTATTTTTAATAATTTTAACTATTTATTCTACGGCTTTTGTGATTCAAGGGCCATTCTTGTGGAATTGGGACAAAATTTAAGCTTTAGTGTAAAGAGTGAGGTAACAACGAGGGGTGAACCCCCTCATATACGCAATAAAAATATACGAATGTAAAAGTTCGTTACGTAATTTAATTTGTAAATTACGTATATTTTTTACTAATGAAAATGTCAGAAATTAAGAAGTAGAGTTGTGAGTAACTGAAATACTGAGTCACTATAATATATCGTGGCTGGAGTGGCAGCTGAAACTTTGTAAGTGGTGAAATCTTTTCATTTTAATATAGGCAGCATTGCAAAACTCCTAAGAATAGTTTCATATGTAAACAGAAACTGTATGACGAAATAATTAGGGTTGCAGGGGTAGCTAGCAATCTAGGGAGAAACAATCACGTCCCATACTAAAAAATTCAATATCCTATTGTCAAGATTATTTTTGGGATATAGTATCTGGATTGCAGAGGTTTATAGCAACCTAAGAAGAGACGATCACGTCCTATACTAAGAACTACAATAACTCATAACTCTTAAAAATAATTTCAGATTGAAACTCAAAGTAAACTATTAGAACCATCTTATGTCAAAAACCTTTGTACCGCCTATGTAGAAAACTCACAGTCTGTTTGCTTGAACAACAAGGAAAACTTGTTTGCTAGTAAAACAAGAACAAGAGTTAAGAGCTCATATGGCACTTGTGATAAGGTTGGAAGAGCCAAGAGCTCATATGGTATGAGCTCTAGCAAAATTCTAAGAATCAATAGATTGATTTAAAAGGAAAATCAGAGGCTTAATGCCTGTCAGGATTTAAAATAAGAGCTCTGAGTCACGAGGTCTTTCTTAATATCAAAATCCATCAAGATCCGATCACCCACTCGTATGTTACTCTAACTTTTTATAACTTTTCCTCTCTATTCAGCCCCCCAGATGGTCGAATCGGGGTAAACAACTCTATCAAGTTATTTTGTACAGCTCCCTGACACGCCTACCAATTTTCATCGTCCTAGCACGTCCAGAAGCACCAAACTCGCCAAAGACCCCACTGGACCCCACCACCTAACTCCCCCAAAGAGAATGGATCCAGTCCAGTTATGTCAATCATGATTCTACGACATTTATAAGCGTTTTCTAAGATTTTTGGTTTCCCCCTCCAACTCCCTGCAATGCCAACAGATCTGGTCGGGATTTGAAATAAGAGCTCTAAGATATGAGCTCCTTCTAAGTATCAAATTTCATTAAGATCCAGTCACCTGTTTTTCAGTTAAAAATCCCTCAATTTTTCTAATTTTTCAAATTAACCACCCCCAGCTCCCCCAAAGAGAGTGGATCTGTACCAATTATGTCAATCTTGTATCTATAACTTGTGCTTATTCTTCCAATCAAGTTTCATCCCGATCTCTCCACTCTAGGCTTTCTTCAAAATTTCCGGTTTCTAAGATTTCTGTTCCCCCCTCCAACCCACTATGTCCCCAGATCCCATTTGAATTGAAAATAGAGCATTTGAAACAAAAGATTCTTCTATATATATCAAGTTTCATTAAGATTCAATCACCCATTCGCAAGATACCTCGATTTTCACGTTTTCCAAGAATTCTGGTTTCCCCCTCCAACTCCCTTCAATGTCACCGGATCTGGTCGTAAAATGAGAGTTCTAAAGCACAGGATCCTTCTAAATACCAAATTTCATTAAGATCTGATCACCCGTTTGTAAGTTACAAATACATCATTTTTCTCTAATTTTTCAGAATTACCCCCCCCCCCTCCATCTCCACCAAAGAGAGGGGATCTGGTCTGGTTACGTCAGTCACCTGTCTTGGACTTGTGCTTATTCTCTCCTCCAAGTTTCATCCTGATCTCTCCACTTTAAGTGTTTTCCAAGATTTCTAGCCCCCCCCCCTAATGACACTGGATCCGGTCAGGATTTAAAATAGGATATCTAAATTTTGAGGTCCTTCTGAATATTAAATTTCATTAAGATACGATCACTTTTTCGTAAGTTAAAAATAAATCTTTTTTTCTAATTTTATAGAATTATCCCTCCCCCTCCCAACTCTACCAAAGAAAGCCGGTCCATTCCGGCTATGTCAATCCCGGATCTAGAACTTGCGCTTATTTTTCACACTAAGTTTCATCCCGATCCTCAACTCAACTTCAAATTTCATTAAGATCTGATCTCTCCTCAAAGTTAAAAATGCCTCATTTATTCTAATTTTTCAGAATTACCCCTCACCCCTCCAAATCCTCCAAACGGAGAAGCTCCGTTCCGGCTATGTAATTAACGTATCTAATTCCTTGCAACACGCCACCAGCTTGCCTTGCCACAGCTGGTGGCGTGTTGCAAGGAATTATTTAGGACTTCTGCTTATTTTTCCCACCAAGTTTCATCCCGATCCCTCCACTCTAAGCGTTTTCCAAGATTTTAGTTCCCTCCCCCATGTAACTGGATATGGTTGGGATTTAAAATAAGAGCTCTGATGCACGATCTCCTTCCAAAGATCAAATTTCATTAAGATCCCATCACCCGTTCGTAAGTTTCTTCATTTTTCCTATTTTTCCGAATTATTCGGCCCCCCACTTTCCCCAGATGGTTAAATCAGGAAAACGATTATTTCTTATTTAATCTGGTCCGGTCCATGCTTGGCTTGCCAAATTTCGTCGTCCTGACTTACCTGAAAGTGCTTAAAGTAGCAAAACCAGGACAGACCGACATACAGACCGACAGAATTTGCGATCGCTGTATGTCACTTGGTTGATACCAAGTGCCGTAAAAACGGCTTGAACTCAGATATCGGCATCGACGGCATATTTTTTTATGTCTTTTTTTTCTCTCCAGCTGACTAGACATCGGAAAATCATGAAGCGGTTTCATGGCTCATTTCAAAAAAATTGCTACAGTTACTGCCTTCTATAGTCAAAAACAAAAACTTTTGAAAGTAGTTAATAGTTAGTTAATAGTTAATAGTTAAATAGTTATTAGTTAATATTAATTAGTAGTAACTCTAGCCCATAAAATATATTTTTTTTTTACTTTAAAGAGTAGCTTCGATAAAAAGTGATAATTGCATGAAATATAAAACAAACATTTCTGAGCCCAATTCTACTCTTTAATCGAAATAAACATAGTTAGGTATTACGTAAACTGTAAAAATATTTATGGTGTCCAATCATCAATTCCAATGTTTTAAACAAACTAGAGATATATCAGAAAATTTTAAGAGAAGTTTTAGTTTCTATCGGTATTAATAATTGAACATTTTAGATATTACGCAAGATATTACGCAAAACAAATTATAATGTTCTCTTGGGAATTTTTTCAAAACGTTATTAAGTGCTTAGCCATTGTGATTCTGACATCCTCTGTTGGAATTACAACATGGCAATTCTTTAAACAGTTTAAATCCAAAATGGATAAATGCTTGACAGAAGAAGATGATAAAGACGCCAACTTTTCGTCTAAGAAGATGAGTTCACTTAAACAAGCCAACAAGGCTAGGGCTCCTGAAAAATCAATCTTCAGACCTTCTATAAATGAGACTATAAGGTGCATTGAACAAACATTTACAATAATAAAAAAAATACCGGACTCGCAAAAAATTCAAAAGACTAAAGCAGAGACTAATGGTACTGAAAACAAAAATTATTCTGAAAAGGAAAATGCAACAGAAAAAGAAAATGTTGTTGAGAAAAAAAAAGTTGCAGAAATGGAAAATGTTGCTGAAAAATACAGAAAATATGAAGTAGAGAGACAAAGCACAAAAACAAAGCATCTCAAAACCAAAAAAGCAAAGAAAATTAAAATAGAAGAAGGAAAACACCTTCTCAGGGCTCTATTGATTAAAATTAGGGACTCAATCCAGTATTTGGACAGAAGAGTTAAAATCACTAAATTAGTTACTAGCTGGGTTCAAGACAACTTCCGAATATTGTTTTTCAAACTATGGGATGGAACTGGAACATGTTTGCTGAATATACCATTGTATACTATTGAATGGACGATCGAATTTTTTGTTACGCTGTTTGTAACAGTAAAAAAATTGCCAAAGTGGTTGGAAACAGTCTTTTTTGGAAACAGTTTACATGATGCTGCTATGAAAGGTGATTTGAAGATTTGTCACGAACTAGTTTCAAAGGGTGTAAGTATAGATGCCTTAGATAGGTGGGAAAGAACAGCCTTATATTACGCTGTAATTTCACATGGATTAGATGTGACTCAGTATCTATTAATGAAAGGTGCAAATCCAAATGCAAAACCCAGATATTTAAGCGAAACAATGTTACAGGCTGCTGCTATGGACGGCTGTTTAGATATTTGTCGACTACTAGTTGCCAAGGGTGCCACTATAAATGCCACAGCCTTATATTACGCTGTTAGTTTTAATAAGGTAGATGTAACTAGGTATCTATTAGAGAATGGAGCCAACCTAAATGCAAAGCATTTAGTGTATTCGGATATACCCTTTAACCGCGAAACTGTCTTACACACTGCTGTTCGGGTCGCCACTTTAGAAATTTGTCAACTCCTAGTTGCCAAGGGTGCCACCGTAGATGCCTTAGATTCGGGGGATAGAACACCATTATATTACGCCATAACTTTGGAGAAATTAGATGTGACTAGGTATCTATTAGAGAATGGAGCCAACCTAAATGCAAAGCATTTAGTGTATACGGATATACCCTTTAACCGAGAAACTGTCTTACATACTGCTGTTCGGGTCGCCACTTTAGAAATTTGTCAACTCCTAGTTGCCAAGGGTGCCACCGTAGATGCCTTAGATTCGGGGGATAGAACACCATTATATTACGCCATAACTTTGGAGAAATTAGATGTGACTAGGTATCTTTTAGAGACTGGAGCCAACCCAAATGCAAATTGTGCATATGTATTTCGGCACAGTATAGTCAAATGCAGGCTCTTACATGTTGCTGCTAGACAAGGCAATTTGGACATTTGTCAGCTACTAGTTTCAAAGGGAGCCGATGTAAATTGTTTAAATTCAAATGAGGAGACACCTTTGATGATAGTTTTAAAAAACTACCTTTCACTTAGGCGACAATGTACCTTTTGGCAGATATTTGGGAAAAACCCCGTTTCATCAAGAAATCACCCTCAAAATCATTTAGCCATAGCTGAGTATCTTTTGAAAAATATTGGAGTTTCCGAACTGAAAAAAGATGTCGAAGATAAATATAAGAAATACTTGTATTTAATATTTCAAAACAAGAGTTTCGAAGATTAGCACCATGGTATCCAACAACGTGTAAACTTGCGTCTGAAAAGTCTGACGGGTCGCTTAAATCAATTTCCTGGGATGTAAGTTGGGAGAATATAGATAATATAGAAATAAGTGACATCATAAATGGGTTAAATATACCAGAATACTTAAGGAAATACTTAATTTACGTGGAGGAAAAGACATATGTTCCAAGACCGGAGATTCGTTTAGGTATAGTTGTACCGGCAGCTGATGGCTAACTTTTGTTACTTTAGTTGGACCAGCAGCTGATGGCTTGGTTGTACCTGCTGTTATTTACTTTACTGTACCTGCAGCTGTTGGCTTAGTTGTTTTGGTTGCATTATTTGTTGTCTTGTTTGTAATGTTGCTGTATTGTGATATTTTTATATTTTAATTTATAAGGTTGCTGTATTGTGTTATTTTTAATATTGCTGTAACAGTGCTTAGTTACAGTATTTGTAGTCTCAGTTTTCTTAGTTGTATCACTTGTTGTCTTATTTGTATATGTTATGTGGAATTTAATGTTATTTGTAATAGCAATTTGTTGCTATTGGGTTAGTTGTGCTTACAGCTGCTGGCTTGGTTACACCTGCAGCTGTGGGGTTAGTTGTAAAATATGCTGTTGGAATTGTTGTATATTAGTTGTCTAAGACATATTACTTGTAGTCTTTGTTATGTTATTTATAATGTTTCTTTATTGAGTTATTCATAATGTAATTTGTAAAGTTGTTTGTAATGTTCCTGGGTTGTACTATTTGTAATGTTGCTGTAATAGTGTTTAGAAGCACTGTTTCTCCTCTGGGTTGTCGTAGTTGTATTATTGTTTGTTTTCTATGTAACGTTCCTGTACTGAAATATTTGTAATTTTACTTGTAATGTTTATTGTAATGTTGCTGTATTGTCTTATTTGTAATAGTACTGTAACAGTGCTTAGTTGCAGTATTTTTCATACTCAGTTGTCTTAGTTGTATCACTTGTTATCGTATTTGTATATGTTATGTAGAATCTAATGTTATTTGTAATAGCAACAAATTGCCAACAGCAATTTGTTGCTCTCAGGTTAGTTGTGCTTACACCTGCTGGCTTGGTTGCACCTGCAGCTGTCTGCTGAGTTGTAAAATATGCTGTTGGCTTAGTTGTACATTAGTTGTCTAAGTAATATTACTTGTTGTCTTAGTTATATTATTTGTAATATTACTGTATTGATTATTCGTAATGTAATTTGTAAAGTTGTTTGTAATGTTGCTGTACCTTATGTAGGAAACTCATTGTCCCTTTGCTTTGATAACATAGAAAATATATTGGTTTGAAAATAAAAAAAGTGTTGCTGGAACCACGATATTCTGCATCAACGAAATATTATTTTTCGCAGATAGTTAGGCACTGGAACATCGTAGAGAGCTTTTTAATGGCCCTTTTTAACGGAAAATCCTGCATCTAATACTCTTTTTAGTTAAAAACAAAGTAGTTTTTGAAGTAGAAGCAGTATTTTGACGAAGAGCTGCATTTTTCTATATCACTCTAGTAGCAAATGCTATTAACATTATATTAATAGACGATCAATAGGAAATCAAACCATTGCTTTAATTAATTGCACTTGGTTATTTGCGTTGTTCTTCGATTATTAAAGAAGACGACAGACATGGTAATTTCCTTTCAAACAGCTCTCTATGATGTTCTAATTCACAATTATCTTGGGAAAACAAGAAAAGAAAGACTGTCGATGAAGAATTTCGTAGTTCAAACAATTTATCTCATTTTTCAACAAGTTCGAGCCAATAGATTTTCCTCATATTCAAACTAAGAGAAGGTAAGTTTCCTATTTTTGGGTTTTGGACAAGGTGGCTCTAAAAGTGTAAATCCTGTTTTTATCTGCCCATATTTTTAGTAGTTGTGGGCTATTACATATCTTAGCTTTGGACTCGATCGTCTCTTACTAGGTTGCTAGCCACTGCTGCAGCCTTGATTATACAAGACTTAATGCTCGTAGAGCTCCAAATACTCAACTTGACTTGTGTCCCCAAATGTTGACAATGATGTACAAAAACTCTTTCGTTCCCTATTTTGTTTCGCATTTTAATAAATGATATAACTTTGTAACTATTTTTATCCCTTAACATTTATTTTATCATTGTAATTGTTGTGACGTGCTTATGCTAGCTTGTGTGCTATTTTAGCCAGTAAATCATATTTTATTCTATTCCCCTCTAACTATCCCTTTTTTCCTGAAACACGCCTGATTTAAATTTTGAGACATCCATTTGAAAACAAAATAGTTCAAAGAACATATAACAATGCCTTTAGGGTTGAAATAACCCCCAGAACCCTGGGGAAAGGGTTCTAAGTTATATGCTTGGGACATAAAAAAGTTTTTATGGAGTGAGATGTTGTATAAATTTCAGATGGGCATTTGATTTTAAATTGAAAGTTATAGTGCCCTTTTTAAGAGTCAAAAGTGATTTGAAATCGGGGAGGGGGGCAACCAGCCCCCCCCCCCCCCAAAAAAAAAACAACAAACATGCCCATCATTTCACAAAAACAAAGTTTTGAGACATCTTTTCTTCAGCATTGTTGAAAGGTTCAGTAATTACGCGTTTGGCAATGTCAACCATCTCCCCCCCCCCCAGATGCCTCAGGGCAAGGGTAGTATTTTATGCCATTTGTTCATTTTTTACATATAGTTTATGTTATTGGAAAAAGGTATGCATATTTGACTACTACTTTCCCAAAATACAAAGGGCATTAACATGAGTTTTTCAAGGAATATTGAGGGGAATGTTGAACTAAATGGCAACCCTAAACGCAAAAGGCAACTTTTGCGCGCTACTGCTACTATAATTCTGTAGTAGTTACTACTAGGGCTGAGGATATTGAAATAAGCATCTGAGTAAATGTTGAAGGAAAACGTTGAACTAAATCAAAGCATATTATGTGCATACAGATTACTGATACAGACGTATCAGTAATTATCTAGCATAATCTTCCAGTCTTAATTTAGCATCCAGCCCCTGAGCATCTTGGTTGTTACCCGGTGAACAAAGTTTATCTTTCGGACCTTTAACCTCTTATAAAAGATGGTTAAACAAAGACTAGTTTGCCCCGAATGTATGTTGAGAGTCTTTTTGAGCACAGTGAAATGTTTAAGCTGCAATTGCTTCTTCCATTCAGGAGAGAAAAAGGGTGCTAAAATTGATGCAGCTAATTGGAGTGAGAACTGGCGTTGTTCAGACTGCTCCTCTATGAAAATTTCAACTATATTTGTAAATTCTTTAAACTTACCTGTTTTTGCTTCACCTTGCATCCCCTGTTCTCTAAAATCAAGAGCTAGGATGCTTAGTATCCAAACGGAACTTAGGTAAAATTCTAGTTTAGTGACTTTTGGCTATCTTGGAAAGGGGTCAGGTTAGGAAAATGAAACTTTCAGGGATGGATCTATAAGGTGCAGTGAACGAATATTTACAATCGAAAAGAAAATACTGGACTCACAAAAAATTCAAAAGACTAAATCAGAGACTAATGAAAAGAATAGCGAAAAAAATGCTTCAGAAAAAGAAAATGCTACAGAGAAAAAAATGCCGTTGAAAAAGCAAATGGTACTGAAAACAAAAATTATTCTAAAAAGGAAAATACGACAGAAAAAAAAATATTGTTGAGAAAAAAAAAGTTGCAGAAATGGAAAATGTTGCTGAAAAATGCAGAAAATATGAAGTAGAAAAACAAAGCATCTCAAAACCAAAGAAGCAAAGAAAATTAAAATAGAAGAAGAAAAACATCTTCCCATGGCTATACTGATTAAAATTAGGGACTCAATCCAGTATTTTGACAGAAGAGTTAAAATCACTGAATTAATTACTAGCTGGGTTCAAGAAAACTTCCTAATGTTACTTTTCAAACTAGGGGATGGAACTGGAACAGGTTTGCTGAATATACCATTGAATGGACGATCGAATTTTTTATGACGCTGTTTGCAACACTGAAAAAACTGCCACAGAAGTTGGAAACAGTCTTTTTTGGAAAAAGGTATAAATGATGCTGCTATGAAAGGTGATTTGAAGATTTGTCACGAACTAGTTTCAAAGGGTGTAAGCATAGATGCCTTAGATAGGTGGGAAAGAACAGCCTTATATTACGCTGTAATTTCACATGGATTAGATGTGACTCAGTATCTATTAATGAAAGGTGCAAATCCAAATGCAAAACCCAGATATTTAAGCGAAACAATGTTACAGGCTGCTGCTATGGACGGCTGTTTAGATATTTGTCGACTACTAGTTGCCAAGGGTGCCACTATAAATGCCACAGCCTTATATTACGCTGTTAGTTTTAATAAGGTAGTTGTAACTAGGTATCTATTAGAGAATGGAGCCAACCTAAATGCAAAGAATTTAGTGTATTCGGATATACCCTTTAACCGCGAAACTGTCTTACACACTGCTGTTCGGGTTGCCACTTTAGAAATTTGTCAACTACTAGTTGTCGAGGGTGCCACTGTAGATGCCTTAGATTCGGGGGGTAGTGCAACTTTATATTACGCCGTAACTTTTTACGGCGTACACATTTTTTACGCAGTTAAAAATTAGCGCATATCCGTTGTATATACACATGAGAATCCATATATAGAAGCCTGCCGCGTGCCGCTAGATTGGGCCAGGCGGCGAAGCCGCCTGGTCCCAGCTAGTTACACTTAACTTTTAATTCCACATAACATATACAAATAAGAAAACAAGTGATACGACTGAGACTACAAATACTGCAACTAAGCAGTGTTACAGCAACATTAAAAATAACACAATACAGCAACCTTACAAATTACATTAAAAAAAAATATCACAATATAGCAACATTACAAATAAGACAACAAATACAACCGAAACAACTAAGCCAACAGCTGCAAATATAGTAAAGCAAATAACATCAGGTACAACCAAGCCATCAGCTGCTGGTCTAACTAAAGTAACAACAGTTAGCCATCAGCTGCCAGTACAACTATACCTAAAAGAATCTCCGGTTGTGGAACATATGTCATTTCCTACACGTAAATTAAGTATTTCCTTAAGTATTTTGGCATATTTAACCCATTTATGATATCACTTATTTCTATATTATCTATATTCTCCCAAATTACATCCCGAGAAATTGATTTAAGTGACCCGTCAGACTTTTCAGACGGAAGTTTACACATTACAAACAAATACAAAGTAGAAACAATAGGGAAAATATTTTCAAGATAGTGGAAATCAGTTCTGTGAATATATACAGAAAACTTATTAAAAATTTTAACCAGAGTCATTAAAGGCTACGGTCAACTTCAGCGATGAGGGGTTTGCAACTATGCTAGTTGATGCACCCAATTATTTGTTTCCGGGGAACTTGATGTCTATTAAGGGACTTATAAGTAAGAATCGGTTCACTTTGGGTGAGAAACGGCTGTTAGCTCATAATCATCTTTGGCAATAAGGGGTTTGCCACTTTTGCTAGTTGGTGTACCTACTCTTTGTTTTTGGTGTATTTGATGGTTAAACCCATTTGGTGCCAGTGGTAAGACATGTAGGGGACTTGTAAGTAATAAGCAGGCTGTTGGGCTACAATCATCTTCAGCGATGAGTGGTTTGCAACTTTTGCTAGTTGGCGTATCCATTTATTTTTATAGTTGGAAACCCCTCATCGCTGAAGTTGACTGCAGCCTAACAATAGATTATTAATTACAAGTCCCCTACATGTCTTGCCACTGGAACCAATTGGTTTTACCATCAAATACACTGGAAACAAATAATAGATACACCAACTAGCAAAAGTTGCTAAAACCTCATTGCCAAAGGTTATTACCTAACAGCCGACTGTTGCTTACAAGCCCTCTATATGTCTCACAATTTGTTTCGAATTGATTTTGTTTCAGTGTATACCTTACTACTGAAGTTGTCAACCCCTTGAAACTTTCAAACTGGTATACCTCATGAAGAAATTTTGTACCAAAAAATGGATGTCATATACTTTGATCAGCTCATCAAGAGCTATCGATTTCCTTTGAAAAAAAATTCTATGTCTTACTTCAAAAGTGGATTTTTTTTTGCTGTAGGCCAACTTTCTAACGTCACCACATAAGCTCCAATTTCTTTAGCAATGAGAGAACTTTTAAAGTTTATTAGGCAGATCTGATACCATTTCTCTACCGCAATCCTATGTCCAAAAAACCGAATGATAAACTCAGCTGAAATCACGAACAGTAATAGATGGAAACAATAGATGGCAGCACTATCATACCCATGGGAAAATGCACATTTTTGTTCCTGTAAATTTTTATATTTATCACTCAAAGAAGATATATTTGCTGTGGGGCCGGGTAACTGCTGCATATATTTAACACTTATAGATTTTAGTCCATCTTCAATTTGAAAGTGGTGCCTGCCTGCTTGCCTTCTAGAATGGAGCTTTCCACTCGAAAGCAGAAACGTGGTTTGATGAAGCGAAAGCTTGGCAGCACACTTCAGATACTCCTCTCGGACATAGGCTATATAACTCCACTTCACTTCGCACACCATAGGCTCTGGCACCATAGGAGCTGTCCAAAAATATAATGTCATATTCATCAATCCGGCCTGAGGTCCACACTTTCCGTTAAAACCGCACAGGTTAGACCCTTACCAGTTTCCAGGAATAAGCTGAGATCGGCGGCATAGAAAAAAAAGTGGGACAAAACCAAAGTGTTACTCTTGCAACACAATTCTAGTTTATTGACTTCTTGCTATCTCGTTAAGGGGTTAGGTTAGGAAAATGAAACTTTCAGGGATAGTTCTACAGGCCAAAGTATGTCCCGGGAAGGTATTTTGAAGTACCTACCTCCACTCCTTCTCCCTCTAGAGGGTCTTGACCTTTGATGACCTTTGAAAATATGTGTGTTATAAACGTGAAACCTTGCAAAATAGATCTTCTGCTTAAACAAAGTGTAACAAAATTGTTTTCAGCTTCAGAACTTTGCTCAATCCTAATTTGTAAGGTTTTAAAGATATGCAAATACATTTATTAAATTTTGAAAAAAAAACAAAAAAACATTGTTATGGCTCAGAATTCTATTCAAATAACAAAGATTGCATTTTGAGAACTAAAGGAAGAGAAACAGCAACTGGTAACTGAAAATTAAGATAAAATGCTGTTTGGTCAAAATTTCAATAGGTATAGACCTGTCATGTAGGTGAATTTCAGGGCCCTTTAGAGGGAGAAGGAGTGGAGGGACTTGCAAGTAAGAATCTGTTCATTTTGGGGTAGAAATTTGTGTAAATTGGTGCACATTGTATTCGATCTCTTTAAATGTCACAGAATTAAGTGTTTACGCAACGGGCACAAACGATAAGGTAAAATAGTGAGTTAGTTTCGTAATAATTAGTTTCACCTATGGTATTTTAATCCTGAAAAGTTACGGATAGCTTTATAATACCAACCAGATTATATAAGATATTGTTTTAAGTTTTCATCCGTCATGATGTCTACGATTGAAAAGGATAAAGTTCAACTGTCTGCAAAGTCAATTTAGTCCCTTCTTTCGATACTGTTTCGATGTTGTTTTTTCAATGCTGAGGAATAGCCTTTGATCATGTGATTACTGATCGATAGCGAAGAAACAAAACCAAAGTGTTGCTGTCGCAACACTTTAGTCGGCGAAGCCGACAACGCAAATTTGATGTTTGGAAGGATATCGTGGCTCAGGCCGCTTTTTTTTTTAAATCCTAACCGGACCTGGTGACATTGAGGGAGTTGGGGGGGGGACCTAAAATCTCGGAAAACGCTTAGAGTGGAGGGATCGGGATGAAACTTGGTGGGAAAAATAAGCACAAGTCCTAGATACGTGGTTGATATAGCTGGAACGGATCCGCTCTCTTTGCGGCAGTTGGGGGGGGGGGGGTTAATTCTGAAAAATAGAAAAAATTGGTTATTTTTAACTTATGAAGAAGTGATCGGATCTTAATGAAATTTGACGTTTCGAGATTTTGGCTGACACTTACGTTCTGTTATGTTGGAACGCTAAACCTAAAAATAAAATCATCAAATCAAATTTTGAACTTCTGTAGATATTGTGGGCAGCCAATATTCTTTGTTTTGAGGGAAAATTGGAAAAGGAATCACGGTTTATTTTTGCACATACAAAGGTAAAAAGAAAACAATAGATGTTTTCCGAACATTAAAACCAAAGGTTTAGTGCTGAGTTTTGGCTAAAATTTATGATCTGTTGGAACACAAATTCAAGCCACCAATTGGAATTTCGAAAGTTTTCATTACATTTCAATGTTACTTTATCAGTAATGTTTTTACACATTGTGGAATAAGACACAAATTATTACGCAAAGACGAAAGATCTCTAGTGCAATGATAATTCAATATTTTTAAGTGCAAAATGGGAAAGACAACCACTTGGGTCATTTTTCCACATACACAGAAGAAAAAAAAGCCCAATTGATGTTTTCTAAAAATTAAAACCGAAGACTTTATGCGAGGATTCAGCTTAGGTTTGTGTTTCACTGTGTTGGAATGCTAAACGTCAAAATAAAATTATTAAATTGAATTTTGAACTTTTTTGTGTTGTTTTATTAACGATTTCGTTAGATATGGTGGATTGCAGGGCTGTATCCAGGGTGGTTAGGGTATTTGACCCCCCCCCCCCCCAAAAAAAAAAGGTTGTCTGACTCGTAAAACTTAACAAAATGAGTGTAAACCAATTTTGATGCATTTTTGTACCCCTCCCCACCCCGAAAAAAACCTTTTGTACCCCCCCCCCCCCCCGAAAAAAAAAATAAAAATTCTGGATACATCCCTGGTAGATTGTGACGCAAATTTTTACCCTTTAAGAAAAAATATATTGGGCGACGAAAAAATATATTGGGCTGTTTTAAGTGTACTTTGAAAAGGTGAATCACTGGGTTGATTTTTGTATAGAGACAATGCTGAAATTTCCCTCATTTTCTAAGTTAATTTTTTTTCTTAGTTTATGTTTTTTCTAATATTTTTGTCAATCGTCATGTATAGACAGTGTGGTCATAGGATATTTTTACCCACCAAAAAATATATTATCATCTTGAGTAGCCTATGATTCTCAAAATTCATGCTATGTAACTGGTGCATATAGCTACAGCATGGTGATAATCTTAATACTTGACAAGCGATTTTTGTATGTGTTTTCCAAGACAAATTCTGATAAAGAACGAATATTTTTTGGGAAGTCTTGGGTAAAATTTCGATTCTATTTGCATTTTTGGAGCAAAAAATTTAAAAAGTTAGACAAAAAGTCTAGGATTTTTTCAAAAAGTTAGACAAAATAAAGTCGTGTGCTTCACTCAGGAAAAAAAAGAAAAATTGATGTTCGTGAAACCTAAACATAAGCTATTTAGTAATTCATATCAAATACAGAATTCATTGTTATATCTTTATTTATTGAAAGGTTTCAACATTAGTTATTATTTCAAGCATATTTCTCAGAAATGTATCTGCTCAGAAGTATGGAAAAAATAATAATATTAATTTTTTTAATTTTAATAAAATTAAAAATTTAATGGTTTATTCTTCTAGTTTTAATATCACTGCTTCTTTACCGCTAGCTTCTCCACTTGAAAATTTGTAACAAAACTTTTGAGAAAATACCCAATTAGAATCCTTGAGCTCATTTGCAGGATAACTTGTCTGAGTCTTGTCTGAGAGCCTTATGTTTCTTTCGCTTACATTTAAATTTGCCACTCTCAGTTTTAATACATGGCTTGCAAAATAAACAGCAGTATCATCAACAGCTGCATCAAAAGCTGTACGGTCATTTCTATCTGTAATATCTATGTCAGATCCATGCTCCAGAATAGTTGCAACACACTCTTTATCTCCACTCCGACTAGCATAATGAAGCACTGTCATGACATACTTGTCCTTAGAGTTAACATAGGCTCCATATTTGAGAAGACATTCACAAGTCTGTGAAATTGAAATAGATACAGAAGAACATGATAAATGAAGTGGACTTGCGCCATCCTCATTTTTTACATTAACATCAGTGCCAGACTGTATAAGATATTCAACAGTCTCTGTGTGTCCTTTCCGAGCTGCTAAATAAAGAGGAGTTTCACCATAATTATTTCTTATATTAACATCAGCGCCAGACTGTATAAGATATTCAACAGCCTCTGTGTGTCCTTTCCAAGCTGCTAAATTAAGGGGAGTTTCACCATAATTATGTCTTATATTAACATTAGCGCCAGACTGTATAAGATATTCAACAATCTCTGTGTGTCCTTTCCAAGCTGCTAAATTAAGGGGAGTTTCACCATAATTATTTCTTATATTTACATCAGCGCCAGACTGTATAAGATATTCAACAGTCTCTGTGTGTCCTTTCCAAGCTGCTGAATTAAGGGGAGTTTCACCATAATTATTTCTTATATTTACATCAGCGCCTGACTGTATAAGATATTCAACAGTCTCTGTGTGTCCTTTCCAAGCTGCTAAATTAAGGGGAGTTTCACCATAATTATTTCTTATATTTACATCAGCGCCAGACTGTATAAGATATTCAACAGTCTCTGTGTGTCCTTTCCAAGCTGCTAAATGAAGGGGAGTTTCACCATAATTATTTTTATATTAACATCAGCGCCAGACTGTATAAGATATTCACCAGTCTCTGTGTGTCCTTTCCAAGCTGCTAAATTAAGGGGAGTTTCACCATAATTATTTCTTATATTTACATCAAGCCAGACTGTATAATATATTCAACAGTCTCTGTGTGTCATTTCCAAGCTGCTAAATTAAGGGGAGTTTCACCATAATTATTTCTTATATTTACATCAGCGCCAGACTGTATGAGATATTCAACAGTCTCTGTGTGTCCTTTCCAAGCTGCTAAATTAAGGGGAGTTTCACCATAATTATTTCTTATATTTACATCAGCGCCAGATTGTATAAGATATTCAACAGTCTCTGTGTGTCCTTTCCAAGCTGCTAAATTAAGGGGAGTTTCACCATAATTATTTCTTATATTTACATCAGGGCCAGACTTTAAAAGGCATTCAACAGTATGTGTGTTTCCATTCCAAGCTGCAAAATGAAGTGGACTTGCACCTTCCTCAGTTTTTATATTAAGATCAGCGCCAAACTGTATAAGACATTCATTAGAGTGTGCTTTCCGAGCTGCTAAATAAAGGAGAGTTGCACCAAAATGTTTTCTTATATTAGCATCAGCACCAGACTGTATAAGATATTCAACAGTCTCTGTGTGTCCTTTCCAAGCTACTAAATTAAGGGGAGTGTTACCATAATTATTTCATATATTAACATCAGTGCCTGACTTTAAAAGACATTCAACAGTCCGTGTTTCCATTCCAAGCTGCAAAATGAAGTGGACTTGTACCATTCTCATTTTTTACATTAACATCAGCGCCAGACTGTAAAAGATATTCAACAGTCCGTGTGTGTCCTTTCCAAGCTGCTAAATGAAGGGGAGTTTCACCATAAAAGCAATAAATAAGGAGTTTCAAAAGATATTCAACAACCCGTGTGTATCCTTTTGAAGCTGCTAAATAAAGTGATCTTATGGACATGTTATTTTATTATCACCGTGGTTATTTTATACCACTGTTCTCATATCATTGCTATATATAGGTATGACTACGTCGTGACTCCTGTATTCGTATGATGTTCATAACCTCCGTAATGATTTTAATTAAAATTACGTCATTAGCCTAGGTTACGAGTAACACAAGAGTATAACATCATACCATTTCAATTGATCAACGAAATGTTATTTCTGTATTGAGCACTATTGTCACATTTCAGTCTTCTCGTTAAGATTCCTATTAATTTTGATGAATTTGCTAATAATTATGATCTGAAATGTGAGGTTTTCTCATGGAAATAATTTTTCCAAGATATTTAAATTAGGAATTTTGAGATGTTGCATTTAAAATTTACCACTCTGACTTTAGAGAATCTTAAAACCTTGCTTTAGAGTAAGGAACTCAGTTCTATGTAATTTGAAAGTAATCAGAGTCTCTAAATAATCAGGTCACATTGTTTATATTGGGCTAACGGCTCTGATGCTTAAACACAATAGATTCGGAAAGGAACTGAAGTTAAGCCTTTTTTTTTTCATTTAAATAAAAGTTTTTCGAAAATGTAGTTTTTGTTCATTTTGCATCCTAAAATGAAGAAATGTTAAAATAATCAATCATAGCAAATATAAAACTAACTAGTACAAAAATAGATATATAAATGATTCTTAAAACGAAATAAAAGTTAAATTTGTTAGTTAGGTCAAGTTTGAATCAAACAAAAGCCACCACAAACAATATTTTGCCTACTTTCCCCTTACCCTTTTTCTATTCATAAGAGTCTTAGGCCTATTGCGTCATATGCGTTTCATCTATATCTATCTATATATATAAAAATAAGTTGTCTGTGCGTGGATCTGTGGATCAGGTGACGTCATGTTTGTTCGCATATGACGTCTGAATTATTTCACACTAATACAAAAGAAGAAAAAAACTAAAAAAGGTAAAAACTACAAAAAAAAACTACAAAGAAAAAAAAACTAAAAAAGCTAAAAAACTAAAAAACTAAAAAAAGGTAAAAATCTAATAACTAAAAAAAAACTGAAAAAAATAAAAAAAGGCAAAAACTACAAAAAAAATAAAAACTAATAAAAAAACTAAAGAAGCTAAAAAACTAAAAAAACTAAAAAAAACTAAAAAAAGGTAAAAAACTAAAAAAAACTAAAAACTAAAAAAGAAAAAAACTAAAAAAAAGGAAAAAACTGAAAAATAAAAGAGAAAAAGAAAACTAAAAAAATATGAATAAATATATATAAAAATAAGTTGTTTGTGGGTTATGTCTGTCTGTCTGTCTGTCGAGTGACGTCGTGTTTGTCCGCATATGACGTCTGAATTATTTCACACTAATACAAAAGAAGAAAAAAAACTAAAAAAGGTAAAAACTACAAAAAAAACTAAAAAGAAAAAAAAATAAAAAAGCTAAAAAACTAAAAAAAACTAAAAAAAGGTAAAAAACGAAAAACTAAAAAAAACTGAAAAAACTAAAAAAAGGCAAAAACTAAAAAAAAACTAAAAACTAATAAAAAAACTAAAAAAGCTAAAAACTAAAAAAACTAAAAAAACTAAAAAAAGGTAAAAAACAAAAAAAAACTAAAAACTAAAAAAGAAAAAACTAAAAAAAAGGAAAAAACTGAAAAATAAGAGAAAAAGAAAACTAAAAAAATATTAATAAATATAAAAAATATAAATATAAATATAATACAAATTAGCAATCAACAAAGCACCAAGACACAAATGACGACCGGGACACAGGGAGTATAAATGACGACCAGGACATTAGTAAAAAAAAAACTAAAAAAACTAAAAAAATGGTAAAAACTACAAAAAAACTAAAAACTAATAAAAAAACTAAAAAATCTAAAAATCTAAATAAACTAAAAAAGAAAAAAAAGAAAAAAGGAAAAAAATAAAGGAGAAAAACAAAACTAAAAAACGAATGTATATACAGACCGGGACACCGGGATACAAATGACGACCGGGACACAGGGAATATAAATGACGACCGGGACACAGGGACACAACTACAATGGGGACGCCGGGGGGCACAGGGGGATATAAATGACGACCGGGACACCGGGACACAAGGAATATAAATGACGCCCGGGACACTCAAAGAGAAATCACAGACTGGAACACCGGGACACAAATGACGACCGGGACACAGGGAATATAAATGACGACCGGGACACAGGGACATAACTACAAAGGGGACGCCGAGGTGCACAGGGGGATATATAAATGACGATGGCGACTCAGGGAATGGTCGATTAGCAATCACCATCAACAAAGCTCAAGGGCAATCATTAGAATCATGAGGTATAGATCTGAATACGGATTGTTTTCCCATGGACCATTATATGTTGCATGTTCAAGAGTCAGTAAACCTGACAATCTATTTATATGCACAGACAATGAGACAGCAAAGAATGTTGTATATTCGCAAGTTTTACGTAGTTAAAAACATATATATATATATATATATATATATATATATATATATATATATATATATATAATATATATATATATATATATATATATATATATATATATATCTATATTCACAGGTGGGACATAGGGACACAACTACAATGGCGCGTAACTAATATGGCGCGTAACGACTTACGCGCGCGGGGGGGCTTGGGGGGGCGCGAAGCGCCCCCACCAACTAGGTGTTGGGGTGGCGCGAAGCGCCACCCCAACAGCTAGTATATATATAAAAATAAGTTATCTGTCTGTCCGCATATGACGTCTGAATTATTTCTATCATATAGCAGTTCAAAAACGAAAGTATTTAAGCCGATGTAGCTGAGTTGGTAACGCGTTATGTTCCAAGTTCTAGGTTCGAGAGGTTCCAGGTTCGAACCTTGACTTTAGTATTAATACAAAAGAAGAAAAAAACTAAAAAAAGGTAAAAAATACAAAAAAAAACTAAAAAGAAAAAACACTAAAAAAGCTAAAAAAAAGTAAAAAAACTAAAAAAGAAAAAAGAAAAAAAAAACTAAAAAAAGGTTAAAACTACAAAAAAAACTAAAAAGAAAAAAAAACTAAAAACTAATAAAAAAAATAAAAAAAGGTAAAAACCAAAAAAAAAAAATTAAAACAAAAAAGGCAAAAAATTTATTTCATCATATGGACACTCAAAGAGAAATTACAGACTGGGACACCGGGACACAAATGACGACCGGGACACAGGGAATATAAATGACCGGGACACGGGGACACAACTACAACGGGGACGCTGGGGGGGGGGGCACAGGGGGATATATAAATGACGACGGGGACACAGAGAATGTTCGATTAGCAATCACTATCAACAAAGCTCAAGGGCAATCATTAGAATCATGAGGTATAGACCTGAATACGGATTGTTTTTCCCATGGACAATTATATGTTGCATGTTCGAGAGTCTGTAAACCTGACAATCTATTTATATGCACAGATAATGGGACAGCGAAGAATGTTGTATATTCGCAAGTTTTACGTAGTCAAAAACATATATATATATATATGTATATATATATATATATATATATATATATATATATATATATATATATATATATATATATATATATATATATATATATATATATATATATATATATATATACTACTACTACTACTACTACTACTAAAAACTCACTGCAGCACCAAGCCGCCTGAGGCCAACACAGCTACGCACGCTCCTCCTCCAACCTAATCTATTTAAAGCCTCCCTCTTTACACCCTCCCAGGAAGTTCCCATTTCCTTTAAATCCTTATTTATGACATCCTCCCAACCCAGACAAGGACGACCTGCTTTCCGTGTAGCCCCAGACGGTTGGCCAAAAAGGACAATCTTCGGTAATCTGTCATCCTTCATCCGTAGAACGTGGCCTAGCCATCTCAACCTTTCTTTCATTATAGCCCCAGAAAGCGGGATTGAACCACACTTTTCGTACACCCTACTGTTTGAAATACGGTCAGTCAGCCGGGTACCCAGAACAATCCGTAGGCAATTTCTCTGGAAAACATCTAGTAAATTTTCATCTGCTTTTCGGAGTGTCCATGCTTCAGAGCCATATTTGACCACTGTCATCACTGTAGCTTCCAATATTCTAATCTTGGTTTGTAGGCTTATCTTTCTATTCTTCCAAACTTTTTTTAACTGTGAAAAAAAAAAACACCCTGAGCTTTAGCTATTCTACTTTTAACATCTTCACTGCTCCCACCATCTTTACTAATAATACTACCAAGGTAACTGAAGCTCCCAACCTGATCAATCTTTTCGTTACCTAAGGTCACCTGTTCATCTTCACTTATTCCTAACCTTAGTGACTTAGTCTTCTTAACATTAATTTTCAAGCCTATTTTAGCACCCTGAACTCGTAAAACCTCTAAAAATTCATTCATTTTGCTCACACTTTTATCTAATATGCTTAAATCATCAGCATAATCTAAGTCCAGGAGCGTTCTTCCTCCCCATTTGATTCCATGGTCTCCAATTGCCTTTCCTGTGCTCCTTAAGACGAAGTCCATCAAAATGATCCATATAAAGGGGGATAGAACACAACCCTGCTTAACTCCTGATTTAATACAAAACCAGTTGCTAACCTCATTTCCTACCTTAACCGCAGCAGTATTATTCTCGTACATAGCGCAAATCACTTTAATGTATTTTTCTGGTATACCATATAACGATAAGACCTTTGTTAACGCTGTTCTATCAACAGAATCGAAAGCTTGCTCATAATCGATAAAACTAAGGACCAAAGGTGTTTGACAACGAAGGGACTTCTCAATTATTAACCTAAGAGTGAAAACATGGTCGACACATCCTCTACCTTTTCTAAAACCGCATTGTTCTTCCCTTAAAACTTTGTCTACAGCATGTCTCAGTCTAAAAAGTATCATATTACTCAGTAATTTGCTACCTACAGAGACCAGACTAATGCCTCGATAATTCCGACATTCACTCTTGTCACCTTTCTTATACAGTGGTTTAATTAAGGTTTTCCTAAAATCATTGGGTACTTCCCCTTTTTCAAAAATCATGTTCATAATCTTCAGTAGCTTATTCCTAACCTCAGAGCCACCATATTTAAGGAACTCATTAATCATACTATCAGCACCTGGGGCCTTATTATTTTTTAATCCTTCTAGTACTGTCGCTAATTCTTCCTCACTAAACAAATCTTCCCTCACATCCAAGGTATCACAAACTTTTTCATTTTCATCTATATCTTTTCCTGCAACTGTATCTCGGTTTAGCACATTCTCAAAATGTTCCACCCATCTTTCTTTAACTTTTTCCTTATCACTAATTGTGGCCCCATTTCTATCTTTAACTGGGACTAGTCCGGATCGGCTACTCCCTTTCAATTTATTAACATGCCAGTATAATATTTTACTATTATGCCGTCTAGCCGCATCTTCCAGATCCTCAGCAATTTTATCCATCGCCTCCATTTCACATCTCCTTAGTTCATATTTTAATGCTTTCTCCACTTTCTTTACATTCCTTTTGTTTTCATACGACCTATCGCTCAGATAATTCTTATACAAACCCCTTCTACTCTCTATTAAACCTAAAGCTTTTTCACTAATATTCCTAGTTGCTGTCTTAGCACTCTTCCCTAGGACACCATCAGCAACTTCACAAATTGTTTTTCTGAAATTATTCCATCCATCTTCCACATTGTCAAATTTTAAACCCTCAAGTTTAGTACTCAACTGTTCCTGGAATTTTTTTCTCAAATTTTCATCCTGAAGTCTACCAACATCATAACTTTCCGGGAGGGAGTTACTCTTCCGAAATTTCAGCTTTAAATTAACCTTAGACACTACTAGATGGTGATCTTTACTTTTAACATCAATAACGGCACTCCTATACACCCTAGTATCTTGTATTGATCCTGCTAGTCTTCTGTTTACAATAACATAATCAATAAGGTTTGCTGTCTTACCATCACGTGAATACCATGTCAACTTATGGGCCATTTTGTGACCAAACACCGTATTGGTTATAACTAGGTTGTTATACCTACAAAATTGCAAAAGCCTATAGCCATTACTGTTTTCTTTTCCTACACCAAAATTACCTAGGCTAGGATACCATCTATCCCTATTTCTACCAACCTGGGCATTAAAATCTCCTAGCAAAAACACCATATTTCTACCTGGTACCCTGTCTATTTGCTCCTGTAACTGTAAGTAAAATTCATCTGAGTCACTAGTATCTCCATCAGTTGGTTCAATGGGGGCATATACTACTATAACTGATACCCTAAACTTTTTAGTCATAAAATGAGCAATTAGTATTCTATTATTAATACCTTCCCAGCCTAAACAAGACTTAGCAGCTTCCTTATTCATCATGAGCCCTACTCCCTGTCTATGTACCCCATCCTTCCTTCCTGAGTAAACAAATTCTATGTCACCTAATTTCATGCTTCCTACCCCTGGGATATGAGTTTCTGAAACTCCTAATAAATCCAGTTCAAACCGTCTGAATTCGTCAGTCAAAATGTCGATGCGATAGTCATTTTTTAACGTCGTAACATTCCAAGTTCCAATTTTCATGTTCTTTAAATCTTTGAAATTATTTTGGCCTCAAGAAAAGCAGTGATCCCGGATACCAGTGCAGGATGGGGACCAACATATCTTCTCAAGTCTACACCGAAGCGCTTAAGCCGGCTTAGAACCGGACAGCAAGAAGTCCCTGGGACCTCCAGTAAGTTGGAGGCTTTGTGCAATCCTGGGCCCATCTTGGTCACAACATGGTTTTCAGCACTTGGCGATGCTCTTCTATCAACAAGAGTCGAAATCCTGCACAGACAGTCCCAAGCCTATTACCTCCGACTCATTATATATTCATGCCTACAAATATTATGCTACTACGGGGATATTTAATAAACCTGGGTTACTACGGGCACAACGTAGGGTCCTAACCACTAGACGATACATATATATACATATATATATATATATATATATATATATATATATATATATATATATATATATATATATATATATATATATATATATATATATACATATATATATGTTTTTGACTACGTAAAACTTGCGAATATACAACATTCTTCGCTGTCCCATTGTCTGTGCATATAAATAGATTGTCAGGTTTACAGACTCTCGAACATGCAACATATAATTGTCCATGGGAAAAACTATATATATATATATATATATATATATATATATATATATATATATATATATATATATATATATATATATATATATATATATATATATATATTCACAGGTGGGACACAGGGACACAGCTAAAATGGCGCGTAACTAACTTATATTTAGTAAAATACCTTTTTTGGTAGTTTCATCGATAAATACCCCATTTGGGTATTTTCATTTTTTGAAGATGGAAATTACCTCTCCCCCCCTTTTGAAAAATATATTGGTATATATTACCCCTAATATATAAAAATATTTTACCCCTCGATCCCTCCCCCCCCAAAAAAAAATAATAAGAAAACGTCTTGAATTGGTGCCACTGACCTTAGGAGATAACATCTGGTATACTTTCATGTTTTGTACTCGCTGAGCTTGGAGATTCCTTTCCTTCCCAAAGAATCCAAAAATTTGACAAGTTTAACAAACTTCACATCAAAAAAAAAAATTTGTAACTAATCAACGTCTCTGCTTCAACATTAGAACCCGTTGAAAAGCATTGCCGTGGTCCGGTTATTTCGTTTAAATTTCATGCAGGCCCTTGTCAGCTGGCAGAGTGAGAGAATATTATAACAGCCCTAGAATCATTTCCAGTTCGATGTTTGTTTCCTGAACTAAAAGAAAATTAGAACATGAGATTTCCCTATGCGGCCCCGTATTGTATATATGAAAAATTAATAAGAATTTTAAATCCCAATTTTGTCTGTAAAATAACAATCCATTTTCCCGACAAAACAAAAACTTGTTTTAACAAATTTCAATCACGTTTTCTTTGATCATTTTCTAATTATTCCTTTTTTCAAATACAAACAACTTTTTAACGAATAACTACCAATGGTTCCCCATGTACATCTGAGTTAGTTGTTTTTATTTGTCTCTTCTTTTTTTTTAAGAAACAGACACAAACGACAATTATCAGGTCTTAGGCTATGCTGGTTTAGACTATTTTTTAATTGTCAGGTTTAGGCTAGGGTCAGTCATTCTTCGAAATTACGTGAAAAAAAAAACAATAACAAAATCAAAAATAGAGTCTTTAACTTATCATGAAAACCACCACTTGGAGTCAAAACAGGGTTGCCACAAGCTCCTGTCCAGAAGCTACTATTTTTCTCAAAAACAAGGTGCCACATGCGTGCTACACAAATTACTTGGTTATACTATATATTTTTTTTAATATTATTTAGTTACATTTATTATAATACTTAGATTATTACATTTATTTATTACTTACAGATTTGTTATAAATTGATGAAATGTTTAAACGAAATGAAAAAGCAAATGAATGAAATGTATACTAAGAGTTGATAACATCAAAATGATAAGAGGTTATACTACGTATAAATGGATGAAAATTTGATAGTGAAGAAGGGGATTTATTTATCACTGATCTTACATTTACTTTTTATATCCTACATTACTACATTACATTTATATTATTATTTTTTATATCATTTTTGTTATTTTATTTTTTGTCTGTAAATTGATAATTCATTTGTGATGCCTAACAAATGTCGTTCCAAACTTTGCTCTATTTTTCGGATGGGTTTTAAACAAAAATTTTTAACGATTAATTAAATTATTATTCATTAAAATAAATTAATTCTTCAGTAAAAAGAATAACAACAACGAACAAAAGAAGATAATCTGGCCTTAGAATATGTTATAATTATTATAAGTTTTAAAAAAGGGGAATTATTTATTACCGATTTAAAAGGGATTTACCATACTACATTACTACGTTTTATACATTACATTATTTAAATCCTAAATGACATTACTTATTACTAAGCCTTTTTACAAATCCACCTGTTTTTTCTCTTCTTTTTTTTAGTCCTTTCAAAGGTATTCTATTGTTCAGAGAGAAAGTGTTTGGTTAATTAATAATCCGTATCTCAAGGGTTTTGCTTGTATATTCAGTGATTTAATACAAAGCCCTGTATTTTTTGCATTAAATAGATACTTTATGATAGTATTTTACGAGCTGACCTTATGACCGCTCAAAACCCGCTTCAGACCCGGTGTCTGAAACCCCAACTAAGGGGTTGTCTGATAAAGTGAAATTTGAATGCTACTTACTATTACCCAGTCTTATTACAGCCTATTACAGCATTACTCACGTTACTTACTAACCTTACTTACCCAGCAAATTCACAAAGTTGATCATCAAAATCTAAATCAAAATATTGGTTTCTTTTTTACTCTCGACTTTTATGCTTATTATATGAAACATGCTTTTGCCAAAAGGGCATTGTAGATGTATTTGTGTACAGCTTATATGTATGCAGCTTACGTCACTGTCTCAAGGCTGTTATACAACATATTTTGACAAGAATAGTTCGAGTACACCCTAAAGCTCTCCTTAGCCCGGTTGGCTAAACCGATTTAGAAAGTACAACATTTCTTAACAATTTTCTATTTAATAATTTAATTCTATCTAATAATTATAATAATAACTATAATTATAATAATATTATAACTATAATATAGAATTATAATAATAATATAATTATATCTCATAAATTAAATATTTATATAAAAAAATATGTGAAAAAATAAAAAATAAGCGAACAAAATGATTTTATGTATGACAATGTAAATGTCACCATTTCATTTGTTGGCATCAAGTTGACAAAAAAAAATAATATTATTAATAATAATATATTTTAAGCAAAAAAAATTACCTGTTTTCACAGAATTTTAGGTTAAATCCAAATAAACGGTTAATTGAATCCAAAATTTATACGGATGAAAATCTAACCTGTTTTAAAGGCTTCTAGTTCGGTTGGGTAATGGCGAACTGTCAATGCTGGTGATAACCTTTACCTCATAAAGCGCTAAAGTGTTCGCTCTGAACAGCTTATTATGACAAATCTATAATCATTATCACAAAAATAAATAGTGAGTAAATTCCTGGATCGAGTTTGAGGAATGTTAGCAACAATTCAAGTAAAAGCAGGTTAACTCCAGCCTAAAGAGTAGGGGGCTGGTTTATTCAATGTTAAATATTACTTTTACTTGAAAAACAAGAGCTAAGAGCTCATATGGCACTTGTGACGAGGTCGGAAGAGCCATGAGCTCAAGCAAACTTCTGAGAATCAATAGACTACATTAAAAGGAAAATCAGAGGCTTAATGCCGGTCGGGATTTAAAATAAGAGCTCTGAGTCACGAGGTCCTTCTAAATATCAAAATTCATTAAGATACGATCACCCACTCGCAAGTTAAAAATACCTCATTTTTTCTATTTTTTTAGGATTAAACTCCGCCAAAGAGAGCAGATCCGTTCCGGTTATGTCAATCCCGTATCTAGGACTTGCGCTAATTTTTCCCATTAAGTTTCATCCCTATCCCTCCACTCTAAGTATTTTCCAAGAGTTTTGGTTCCCCCCCCCCCCCAACATCCCCTTAACCGGATAAGTTTGGAATTTAATATAAGAGCTCTGAGACATGATATCCTTCCAAATATCAAATTTCATTAAGATCCGATCATTCCTTCGTAAGTTAAAATACGTCATTTTTCTAATTTTTCAGAATCAACCCTCCTCCCACTGCCCAAAAGAGAGCATATCTGTCCCGGTCATGTGAATCACATATCTAGGACTTGTGCTTATTTTTCCCACCAAGTTTCATCCCGATCCCTCCACTCTAAGCGTTTTCAAAGATTTTAGGCTCCCTCCCTTAATTCCCCCCAATGTCGCCAGATCCAGTCGGAATTTAAAATAAGAGCTCTGAGACACGATATCCTTCCAAAAATCAAATTTCATTAAGATCTGATCACTCCTTCGTAAGTTAAAAATAAATAAAAATAGCAACGAAGACCACACTGCCTTTCCATAACAAACAAATACAGAGCAGAAACAATAGGGAAAATCTTTTCTAGACAGTGGAAATCAATTCCGTGAATATTTTGGCCCTATGTCCAAGGGCCGTCTTTAGCACAATACGAGAACAAGAGAGAAAATATGTATATATAAATAAATTTTCATCAAATTGTGTGAACTAAAACTAAATAATGTTTTCTAAAAACTTTTTTTAAAAACAGCCCTAGCATCTTTACTTCAACGAAGTTCAACCAGGACGGATAAAAAGAATGAAGTGAGAATATAAAGTCATTCAAACTAAAGATAACAAAGTGATTAAGTGCAATTTCTCAGAGCCAACCTAGCTTTTTTAGCAGCCTGTCTCAAAAGTCTTTTCGTAGCTGGTTCAATACTATTATAAATCGGTTTAGTAAAATATTTTGAAAGATCATTTTTAATTAAATTTGAGTATAAGGAATTTAGTGAGTATTCCCCTAAGTCCCTGTTCAAAAAAATATTATTATTTATTTTGAGATTAATTTCGATTGATTCTCGAACCACCTGTTTTATCCCCAAATCATTACTGATGAGTGAAGATTTTTCTAAAAGTATCCTGTGGGACGGATTATTAAATATATGCAAACCTAAAGCAGAATTTATAAAAGAGTTGTTGGAACTTTTTGAAATAAATTCCTTGCCTATGTCTTTTTTATGCTGTTGTAACCGTTTTCTAGATTCTGATGGGTCCTGCCCCTCCCCTCAACCAAAAAAAAAATGAAAACGTCTGTACACTTCCCAGTAACCATTACTATATGTAATCAATGGTTAAAAATTTTAACTTGTAGCCCCTCCCAGGGTCTTTGTGTGGGGGGAGGTAATTCGTCCCCAAAGACATAGTTATAAGGTTTTTCGTCTACGCTGAATAAAATGGCTATCTCCAAATTTTGATCCGGTGACTTTGGGAAAATGATTCGCGAGGGAGAGGGCCTAGGTGCCCTCCAATTTTGTTGGTCACTTAAAAAGGCACTATAACTTTTCATTTCCGTTAGAATGAGCCCTTTTGAAACATTCTAGGACCATTAGGTCAATACGATCGTCCTTGGGAAAAAAACAAACTAAAATAAACACGCATCCGTGATCTGTCTTCTGGCAAAAAATACAAAATTCCACATTTTTGTAGATAGGATCTTGAAACTTCTAGAATAGGGTTCTCTGATACGCTGAATTTCGTTAAGACATTTATGACTTTTAGGGGGTGTTTCCCCCTATTTTCTAAAATAAGGCAAATTTTCTGAGGCTCGTAAATTTTGATGCGTAAAACTAAACTTGAGGAAACTTATATATATTTAAAATCAGCATTAAAATGCGATTCTTTTGATGTACCTATTGGTATCAAAATTCCATTTTTTAGAGTTTTTGGTTACTATTGAGCCGGGTCGCTCCTTACTAAAGTTCGTTACCACGAACTGTTTGATAAACAAACAATTCAAAGGAGAAGACTAAAGGGGTTTTATTTTTACGGCCAGTTGTTGATCTCATCAGACAAAAAAGAAAATCAGATACACCCTTTGGTCCATGTCATAACTTTGAATTTGTTGGATAAGTAAAACAGAAAAATAACATGTCAAGCAAATGACTCAACTTAATTAGGAAAAATTTCAGGCATACAGAGTGAAAATTGCTTGAATCAAGGTACTTGTGAAATATGATGATTCTTGTTAGTGACTATTGGCAGTCTGTAACTTTTGATGAATTTCCAGCTCAGCAGAATTTAATAGCAAATCGTTTTCTAGGATTTGCTTCTGAATAGAATTGAAAAATAGACTAGTCATTTTCAAACAAGGGTTTATCAGATAGTTGTTTCAAATAATCTATCCCTCTCACCATGTCTAAAAATGGTGCAAGCATTATTATTTACCTCCCAGTAAGGCACTCTAAAAGCTTGAACTATGAGACAAATCTTAAGCTTTATCTGGAAAAGTGTTTGTCCCACAGTCACCCTGATAGGGATGAAAATCACTTGATGACACCTTGCTTGTGCATTTGCAGCAAGTTTCATAATTTTCAAGCATACTAATTTTCAAGCATAATAGTGAAGGATACAAAAAAGTCCGAGATTGTGAGCGTCAAGATGCTGTCAAAATTACATGACTAAAATATAAGCATAGCTGTATACTCGTCTGACTCTTGTGGGTGCTGAAATTGGAAGTAGGTATGTTCGTTAAAAGCACAGAAAAAAAATAATCTAAACCCAACTTAGTAATTAAAAAAGACTCCATTTTATATGATTTTTAAAAGACAGCATCAATAATAAGGTATGGTAGACTGACAAACAAAAAACTTATGTTACTGAAAGTTACAGTTTTTATACTTATTGTTGCAGTGTAATGTTCATCACGTTGACATTTTCAAATCTATTAGTGTAAGTTAGAAGTGAAGGTAAATAGCTATCATGTCTTTATACTAAGTAGTGGTTAATGCAACTTCATATCTAACTTAAAACCAAATAAAAAAGAGCTGAAGTATGTACCAATTCAGGACAAGAAACATGTATTTTCTTTAAATTAAGATAGTTTGCCTTACAGCCTTTTAAAATTAAACGCATTGCTGGAAACTTGAAAAATTCACAAAATATTGCTATGAAGTTTTAATTAACACAAAGTAGATGACATATAAAAACTACTTGCTACCCCCCCTCCCCAAAAAAAACAGATGAAGCTTAGTGTTGCGCTAAGAAAACAACATTTTATTGCGCTAAGAAAATAGTCAATAAGAGTTTGCTGGTGAAAGGATTAATTGCCTTATATAAGCTTCCACTCATGAAGTGTGACTTCTGTAGTTATCCTAAGTAAGGCTTACTAATTTGGACACTTGAGTAATTTTCTTAGTGCATAATGATATTTTGTGTGTGTCAAAATTATGAATTTCCTAAAAAAAAATTCCTAGGTAATGCCCATGAGCACTTTGGATCAAAATAATGCTTAGATTATGGACATTATTATTTAAAATATATATCCCGACCTGTTACTAACCCCAAATACTTCATGTCTAAGCAAAGATTTTCAATTCAAACTGTTCGTGGTAATGAATAAAAATTACAGAACAGTATTCCTCCATAGTAAGCAAAGCTATGAAAAGGAAAAGCCGAAAAAACATTAATTTCAAAAATATGCCTTTTATGTTGATTCCTAATGTTAGACATTTACAAAGTTCGAGTCAAAAGTTGTTAGACTAAGAAAATATGTACAGCTTTAGAAAAGGTGGATAATTCCCCAGTACCTTCTTGATCAAACCACTCTATCAAATTCAGCATGTCTGATAACCTCAGAGTAGAGGTTAGACCCATATGTCTAAAAAAAAGAATTTTGTTTTTCTTGAGAATGGAGGTTATGGACAAAACCCATTGAAGGTAGCAAGAGAGAATGTGAAAAACAAAATCCACGCTTTTGGTCTTCTCGAATGTTTTTAGTTACTGTCCTTCTTTTGTTCGTGAGTAAAGAGTCAGCCGACTCAATGTAAAAAATTTAAACATAAAAGTGAAAAATTATTTTTTTTAATGAAATGAACATTCTACTTTCAAAGCTGTGGTTTGAGGGTAAGGGCTCTTCCACTTTGATTTTTATATGGTATTAGGGACTGGTATTGAACATGAGTGGTGATTGCCAAGAAAAATTTTCCTGTTAATGATACTATTTGACTCGTGTCAAGCTTTTCTTATTGTATATTGAAGTTGATTAGTTCCTCTTTTTAATGTGAAGTTTGTTAAACTTGTCAAATTTTTGGATTCTTTGAGAAAGAAAGGAATCTCCAAGCTCAGCGAGTACGAAACATGACAGTATACCAGATATTATCTCCTAAGGTCAGTGGCAACAATTCAAGACGTTTTCTTCTTATTATTTTTTTTGGGGGGGGAGGGGAATCGAGGGGTAATATATTTTGATATATTAGGGGTAATATATACCAATATATTTTTCAAAAGAGGGGGAGGGGTAATTTCTATTTTTTTTTAAATGAAAATACCCAAATGGGGTATTTATCAATGAAACTACCAAAAAGGGTATTTTACTAAATCTAAGGGGGGAGGGGATATCCCTTCCCCACACTGGCCCTACAAACTAAGAACTACATAAGGATATAAAAACAAAAACACATATAAGAATCAAAAAGCCAAGAAACCAAAGAAATATTTTGTCGATATTCAACAAGACTTATTTAGCGATTAAATAAGAGAAAAAAAAGAAAAAAAATAGTGAGAACAGACAAATTATGAATAAATCAAATAGTTAACTTAAATAACCACAAACCAGACGGTAACCTCCCCATAATTGTTCTTCGTTATATTCATTTAATTGATTTATTATTGTTTTTCCATTTTTGTTATTCTTGTTTCTGCAATTTGCCCTTTCAAAATCAGCTTTTGGTGTTAATTGATTTTGCGCTTTGATTCATAATAAATTATTATTCTACTACCAATAATACTACAATTTGATCACATATTTTGTACAAGTAATAACTATAAATTATCATCCAACATGCGATGCAATTACGAAAAAATCTGAAAAACACTCAACAATGGGTGGCTATTTATCTCAAAACCTAGGTACGCACTCATAAAACTATTCTGGGGAAGGGCTAAATCTGTAAAAAAAAAAAAATCCAAAAACAAACAAACTGTATCAAATTAGTAGGAAAGTTAAAAAACTGAGATTTAGGCAGAAGAGCCAAATACAATTGTGAAACGTAAGTTGCAGGGTTGCCACATGTAGCATACAATACTACATTTGGCATAGTACAGTGCTCCTCTGCACTTAGCATAAAAACTAATCTAGCAATTCCAAGCAGCATTGGGCGAAACGTTGCAAATTTAGAAAAACTTTAACTTTGTGTGACACGCTTGTGGCACCCTATTTTCAAGACAATTAGCACCTTCTGGACAAGGGCTTGTGGCAACCCTGATGTGTTGTGCGATAAATATAAAAAACAATAGTAATTGCATCATATATCAGATGATTATTTAAAAATAATTATTTTGCAATTAAATGAGATAAATAAGTTTCGAGAAGAGAAAAATAATGAATGAAAAAGATCAACTTTGTAAAATAATCAATATTTTTGGGTATCAACAATTATTTATGACGAAAATTAAAACGTTATTTTCTTATTAATATTTAAATATTTCTTAATATAAAATATTTATTATTAGGTTCTAAATAAAAATTCCAAATATCAATTTTAAAATATTTCAGAATTTATTTGTACAATTCTGGTACATTGTACACAAACCAAAACAGAATAGACTGGATGGAAGCAGAGGAGTTTTTTTATTGAAGGGGGGGGGGTCAAAAGAAGTCCTTATCTGTATTGTCAAGGGGCACGGCTATATAAGTTTTTTCTCAATTTTTTTAGGGGGGTGGGGGTTAATTGCCAAACCCGCCCCCCTGGAAGGCATAGTAATCTTTTAAGTGATCTTTTTTGCTCTGTCTAATGGTTTAATGGAATTTAAAAATAATTATTAAACAATAATTACAATTTATCTTTTGCACTCCAAACGCAGCTAAATTCAAGATTAAAGCATTGCCATCTATAAAGATTTTTTATTAGATTTCTTGTTCCAGCAATAAGAAAGATGATTCCTAGTATAAAAAAAATTTTGCTCTGTCTAATGGTTTAATGCATCTTAAAAATAGTTACTAAGCAATGATTACAATTTATCAAATGTATTCCAAACGCAGCTAAATTCAATATTTCAGCTTTGCCATCTATACAGATTTTTTATTAGATTTCTTGTCCCAGTAATAAGAAAGATGATTCCTAGTAAAAAAAAAACAACAACAAAAAAACTTGAGTTTCTTTCAAGTCTATGCGTAACTAACACTGAAAATTGGAGAGGTAGGTTCCTTTTCATTGAATATCTTAGGCCTAAATATCTTAAGCCTATAATCTACTTCTAATAAACCTTGAGCCGCTCCTCAAAAATTCCTCAGACACAGAATGGAGTAGTTCACTACACGACATAACACGAATCTAAATCCTAGCCTAACTACTTTTAGATCTATAATGTAACGCATAAACCTTTCAAGTCGTCAGTCATTTATCCTCAATCGGTCACTATCCCCATCATAATATGTGGAGGCACCGTTAGATGGACAATTAATATCTGTCTCAAATCCCTTTTGGCTAATCCGTGTCCCAATTTAATTTGTTTTGTCAGCCCATAATATCAGCAAAAAAATATAAGTTTATATCATTTAATAAAATGAATCACTAAATGCCCAATTTTGAAAAAAGAGAAAATTAGCCAAGGAGGAATTACAGGAGATATAATAAGCAAATTACAGAGATTGCGATGCAATAAGTGATTACAGGAGAAAGTAATTAGTACTTACTATTCCAGTCAATATCAGTTGAAATTAATATCTGTCTTAAATGCTTTTTGGCTATTCTGTGTCCTGATTTAATTTGGTTAGTTTGCCCATAATATCAGCCAAATATATCAGTTTATATCATTTAATAAAGTAAATCATTAAATGCCCAAATTTGAAAAAAGAAAAAATAAGCCACGAAGAAATAATAATATAATAAGTAAATTATAGTAATTACAATGTAATAAGTAATTGAAGGAAAACGGCAAAAATAAAGACTCTTCAGGGAAAGAAAAGGGGACAGTAGTTGTAAGTTGATAATTAAAAAATCGTAAATCTGATTTAGTTAATTTAGTCAATTTTTGCATTTGTATTTGATTGTCAGTGCCGACAAATATCAAAAATATGAACGGAATGGTCTAGTGGCTATTGTTACGTGATTTAATGAAAAATCATTTGACTTTATAAAGAATTATATAGTTTAATCAGTTCGATTAATTGAACGAAATATCAGCCGACATAGCCAGTTTCAGTTCAACAACAATGGTATACTTTTTATAAATGTTATAATTTTATATATTTCAATATTATATATATTTTTTTTAATATTTTGTTTTATAATTGATCTAACACTTGCTTTTTATATTCTACATTCCTACATTACATTTATATTATTATTATTATTTATGTTACAGTTATATTATTTTTCGTCTGTAAATTCAAAATACATTTATGCGGTCCGACAAATTTCGTTTTGCCTTTCGGATTGTTTTTTTAACCGTTTTTGAATAAAAAATTCTAATAATTAACTGACAAAATTTTTTAAAATGTTAAAATTGCAATTTTACAGTTTGAAAAATATAATTTTTGGTCTAAATTGTTTGCGAATAACTGTAGATTTTGAGCTTATTTAGCATATTAAAAAGAAATAACGCGGTGTTCTCAGTTCCAATAGGACTTTGGGTTCGATCATAACTGGCCCCTTACCAAAATATGCACAACTATGGTACAAGACGAGGTCTTTAGATACGGTCAGCTTTTAACGGCAGGGTCGTTGATTGAGGCGATTTTATATGTGTCTCCTCCTCCAGATTTCGAAAATTGTCGTTTTTTGCATTTCTGTTGATAAGAGTAAAAAAAAAGAAAAAAAAAGAAAAACACTTTTGAGAACGCTAAAGATTGGATATTCATAAAAGTTGGGTGCTCGTCATGTCTCATTCTTGTTATTTATTAATGTTTGAATGGATGTGGCGTTACGTAATTGGTTGCATCATGAATCTTTCCATTTAGAAAAAAACTTATATTTGTCAAGTTCTAGCGCTACGAGTATTAGAAGCTGTTCGAGTTTTGAAACTAGTAAAAAAAAGGTTTTTATGGCACTTGGTATTAACCAAGTGACATATAGCGATCGCAAATTCTGTCGGTCTGTCCCGGTTTTACTACTTTAGGCACTTCCAGGCAAGCTAGGACGATGAAACATGGCAGGCGTATCAGGGACCGGACCAGATTAAATTAAAAATAGTCATTTTCCCGACTTGACCATCTGGGGGGGGGAGAGTGGGGGCCGGTTAATTCAGAAAAAATTAGGTATTTTTAACTTACGAAGGAGTGATCAGATCTTAATGAAATTTGATTTTTGGAAGGATATCGTTTCTCAGAGTTCTTCTTTTAAATCCCGACTGGATCTGGCGACATTGGGGGGAATTAAGGGAGGGAGCCTAAAATCTTTGAAAACTCCACAGAGTGGAGGGAACGGGATAAAACTTGGTGGGAAAAATAAGCACAAGTCCTAGATACGTGATTTACATAACCGGGACGGATCTGCTCTCTTTTGTTTAGTGGGGGGAGGGTTGATTCTGAAAAATGACGTATTTTTAACTTACGAAGGAATGATCGGATCTTAATGAAATTTGATATTTGGAAGGATATCATGTCTCAGAGCTCTTATATTTAATTTCAACCTTATCCGGTGAAGGGGATGTTGGGGGGGGGGAACCTAAACTCTTGGAAAATACTTTGAGTGGAGGGATCGGGGTGAAACTTGGTGGGAAAAATAAGCGCAAGTCCTAGATACGGGATTGACATAACTGGAACAGGTCTGCTGTCTTCGGGGGAGTTTAATTCTTAAAAAATAGAAAAAATGAGGTATCTTTAACTTGCGAAAGAGTGATCGTATCATGATGAAATTTCATATTTAGAAGGACCTCGAAACTTAGATCTCTTATTTTTCATCCCGACCGGGTCCAGTCTCATTAGGGGGGGGGGGCCGAAAATTTTGGAACACGCTTAAAGCGGAGAGATCAGGATGAAACTTGGTGGAAAAAATAAGCACAAATCCAAGAGAGGTGCCTGACATAACTGGACCGGATCCGCTCTCTTTGGAAGTGTTGGGGGGGGGGGGGGTAATACGGAAAAATTAGAAAAAATGAGGTATTTGTAACTTACGAACAGGTGACCAGATCTTAATGAAATTTGAAATCTAGAAGGATATTGTGCATTAAAGCTCTCATTTTAAATCCCGACCAGATTCGGTGACATTGAAGGGAGTTGGAGGGGGAAGCCAGAATTCTTGGAAAACGTGGGATCGAGGTATCTTGCGAATGGGTGATCGGATCTCAATGAAACTTGATATATAGAAGAATCTTATGTATTAGATGCTCAACTTTCAATTCGAATCGGATCCGGGGACATAGAAGGTTGGAGGGGGGAAACAGAAATCTTTTAGGAAAATATCTGAAGGAAAGGAATCTCCAAGCTCAGTGAGTACGAAACATGAAAGTATACCAGATGGTATCTCCTAAGGTCAGTGGCACCTATTCAAGACGTCTTCTTATTATTTTTTTTGGGGGAGGGATCAAGGGGTAAAATATTTTTATATATTAGGGGTAATATATACCAATATATTTTTCAAAAGAGGGGGGGGGAGAGGTAATTTCCATTTTTTAAAAATGAAAATACCCAAATGGGGTATTTATCAATGAAACTACCAAAAAAGGTATTATACTAAATATAAGGGGGGGGGGGGGAATATCCCTTCCCCACACTGGTCCTACAGACTAAGAACTACATAAGGATATGAAAAAAAAAAATCGCATATAATAATCAAAAAGCCAAGAAACCAAAGAAATATTTTACCTATATTCAACAAGACTTATTTAGCGATTAAATAAGAGAAAAAAATGGGGAAGGGCTAAATCTGTAAAAAAAAAAGCAAAAAAAAACTGTATGAAATTCGCAGGAAAATTAAAAAACTGAGATTTAGGCAGCAGAGCCAAATACAATTGTGAAACGTAAGTTGCAGGGTTGCCACATGTAGCATACAATACTACATTTGGCATAGTACAGTGCTCCTCTGCACTTAGCATAAAAACTAATCGAGCAATTCCAAGCAGCATTGGGCGAAACGTTGCAAATTTAGAAAAACTAACTTTGTGTGACACGCCTTGTGGCACCCTATTTTCAAGTCAATTAGCACCTTCTGGACAGGAGCTTGTGGCAACCCTGATGTGCTGTGCGATAAATATAAAAAAAAAAACAATAGTAATTGCATCACATATCGGATAATTATTTAAAAATAATTATTTTGCAATTTAATGAGAGAAATAAGTTTCGAGAAGAGAAAAATAATGAATGAAAAAGATTAACTTTACAAATAATCAATATTTCTGGGTATTAACAATTGTATATGACGAAAATTAAAATGTTATTTTCTTATTGATATTTAAATATTGTTTAATATAAAATATTTATTATTAGGTTCTAAATAAAAATTCCAAATATCAATTTAAAATTTTAAAATATTCCAGAATTTGTTTGTACAATTCTGGTACATTGTAAAAAAAAAAAACCAACAAAAACAGAATAGACTGGATGGAAGCAGGGGATTATCTTTATTGGGGGGGGGGGGTTAGCAAAAAGGTCTATATCTGAATAGTCAAAGCGCATGGGCTATGTAAGTTTTTTCTCAATTTTTTGAGGGGGTGGGGGTGAATTGCCTCACCTGCCCCCCCCCCCGCTGGAAGGCATAGTAATCTTTAAAGTGATCTTTTTTGCTCTGTCTAATGGTTTAATGCATCTTAAAAATAATTATTAAGCAACGATTACAATTTACCAAATGTATTCCAAACGCAGCTAAATTCAAGATTACAGCTTTGCCATCTATAAAGATTTTTTATTAGATTTCTTGTCCCAGTAATAAGAAAGATGATTCCTAGTGAAAAAAAAAAAAAAAAAAAAAAAAAAAAAAAAAAAATCAGTACTGAAGTTTCTTTCAAGTCTGTGCGTAACTAAAACTGAAAATTGGAGAGATAGGATCCTTTTCATTGAATATCTTAGGCCTATAATCTACTTCTAACAAAACTTGACCCGCTCCTCCAAAAATTCCTCAAACATAGAATGGACTGGAGAGAATCGAGTAGTTCACTGTACGACAAAACACGTATCTAGGTCCCCAGCCTAACTACTTTAGATCTATAATGTAACGCAAAAACCTTTCATGTCGTTAGTCGTTTATCCTCAATCGATCACTATCCCCATCATAATTAGTGGAGGCACC
>NC_088865.1:4197124-4212154 GCF_032884065.1 Artemia franciscana
GTAAACAAGTGAAAAAATAAATAAATAAATAAAGAACAGATCATTACTTTAAAGGAGCAATTTGAATGGGTCATCGGGTTAAGATCATAATTCTGACCCGGGTGCAAGGAAGACTAAAACCGCCACTAGTCATTTTTAGGCAATCTTTTCAATTAACCTATTATTATGCTCAAAAAGCTGTCATTGTATCAAGTATCAAGATTCAAACCCAATTGCATTCCTTGTTTTTCTTTGACAGAATTTGGAGTGTTGTCAAACAAAGGAATCAATTTTTTTCCTATGCAAGTTTTTGGCATGCTATTTTTCTGAAGTCCTGTGGTTTTAACCCTTCAACGTAATTCGACATTTCCATTCACATCTAAGCTTCAGCTCTACCTATCCACCAAATTTCCTTAAAAAATTGGTTTTTTGAAGACTGAAAAATAAGTTGAAAATATGCCAGATAAATAAATTTTATTTATTACAAAATAAAATTTTGCGAAAAATTTTACTATTGCGAGATAAAACTTGCAAAAGCTTATTTTTGCAAGTTTCCCATTATCACCTCAAACCGCTAAAAAAATTTAGTGATTCTTATTTTACGACAAACAACAAGATGATTTTCTTCACTTTTGAAGTTTCAGGCAGCTAAATAATCCTCGAAACGCACTAAAACTTTTCTAGGTCTGCAGTGGCAGTGTTCTTCTTTTCTTCTGTCTCTCTCTGCTCATTTGAATAATTTACCACAGATGATAAATGAGACCCAACAATTGTTGGGTCTGTGGATGCTGTTGAACATGTAAAAATCAGCTAATGGTTTTTACATGCCTTTATTATTCTTCCCTACTTGTGATCAGCTCTTATTATAACTTAGAACTGATTAAAAACAGCATTTCCAGAACCAGCGAAAAACTTTTTCTTTTTCACTATTTCATTCATGTAAACCAGTTTTAAGTTCTAGAAATTTTTTCCGATCCTACAGAATTAAAAATGTTCACTTTTCTACTAAATTTGATACGAAATGCAAAATGGGAATCAAATTTTCTCACAAAGAAAAAGGCTGTATATTGTCCTCCAAACTTGATGCGCAACAGATGAGAACCGATATTTCACTCCGCCGCTATTGGTATGTAAAATAAAATTTATTTATATTAAAACAAACTAACTTTTTTAATATATAAGAGAACTTCAATATGAAAACCGAAAACTTAAACTTTAAGGAGAAGCAAAAACTTTTGTGACTTGACTTGCATCTCAATGTTGTCCTTTTCATAAGTCTTGAACATCCCCCCCCCCCAAAAAAAAATGATACCAAGGCTCTCCATCACTAAATTCACAAACTGAACAATTTCTTTTATCAATTCTAAATAAAAATGAGTTTAATTTACAATAGCTAGTGAAATCCAGAGAAAATAGCTTTTTTGGTAAAGTGTTTTTATTAGTAAAAAAATATACGTAACTTAAGAATTAACTTACGTAAAAAACTTTTATATTCTTATATTTTTATTATGTATATGAGGGGGTTTGTCCCCTCGTTAATACCTCGCTCTTTATACTAAATCTTAAGTTTTGTCCCAATTCTTTAAGAATGACTCCTGAATCAGAAAGGCCGTAGAATAAGTAGTTGAAATTTTTTTTTTATAGTAATGCTTAAAAAATCCTGCGCCCTTTTCATTGAGTTTCTCTTCCCCCATGACAAATTCGTCCAAGTATATATTCTCCCACATAGCCCCCTCCCTTCAACCCAACCCCCAAACCAAAAGAATCCCCCCTGAAAACGTCTGTACACTTCCCAATAACCATTACTGTATGTAAACACTGGTTAAGGTTTGTAACTTGTAGCCCCTCCCCCTGGGACTGTGGGGGAGTAAGTCATCCCCAAAGACATAGTTATTATGGTTTTCGACTATGCGGAACGAAATGGCTATCTAAAAATTTCGATCCGTTGACTTTGGGAAAAAAATGAGCGTGGGAGGGGGCCTAGATGCCCTGCAATTTTTGGGTCACTTAAAAAGGGCACTAGAACTTTTAAATTCCATTAGAATGAGCCCTCTTGAGACATTCTAGGACCACTTGGTCGATACCATGACCCCTGGGAAAAAAAAAAAAAAAAAAAAAAAAAAAAAAAAAAAAAAAAAAAAAAAAAAAAAAACGCACCCGTGATCTGTTTCCTGGCAACAAATACGAAATTCCACATTTTTGTAGATAGGAGCTTGAAATTTTTGATATAGGGTTCTCTTATATGCTGAATCTGATGGTGTGATTTTTGTTAAGATTCTATGACTTTAGGGGGTGTTCCCCCTATTTTCGAAAATAAGGTAAATTTTCTCAGGCTCGTAACTTTTGATGACAAAGACTAAATTTGATGAAACTTATATATTTAAAATCAGCATAAAAATCTGATTCTTTTGATGTATCTTTTAGCATAAGAATTTTGATTTTTAGAGTTTTGTTTACTATTGAGCCGGGTCGCTCCTTACTAGTTCGTTACCACAAACTGTTTAATGTTTGTTTGTTTTGTGCAGCTAGCCTTGCATACTTTTCGGACAAAAGACCACTATAACTGGCTATTGATTTTACCCAATATTCCATTAAATAAAGTCATATTTAAGGCGTAAAAAACTTTTACATGCGTTCTAGAATCCAGTTATTAGGAGTAACGACTGGGACGTAACAACACATGAAATGGCTACGAAAATCTGACACATATATATCTTCTTAACATCACGAACAAAGAATTTTTTATCTTAGTGTTTAGTTAAGAAAACGAGAAAAACTGCAGTTTTTATGGAGCACTTTCAATTCATGATAGTGAAAAATACAAAACAAAACAGATAATGCAAATCTTTCGGTCAAACATCCACTTGGCCGTCCTTAGTGAATGAAGAAGAATAAAATGTAGATAAAAATCCAAGGCAAAACACAAAAGACAAACCTTAGAAATACAAATAAAAAAAGAAGCCCTTTCTGAGGTATTGGTAAACATTCAATTTTCACAGTAACCTTAAAACAGAAACAGAAAGAGATAGAGAGAGTGAGAGAGGGGATAGCCTTTCGACTATTTAGACTTTTAATAGGTATTGGAGAGCATATTAAAAATTTAAAGACAAATTTCTTACTCTAAGGGTAAGTTCATCCCTTTCAGTCTTTCCCCAGCTTCAGTCATTGCTTTTGTAGCAACCGCAGTCTTAATTTTTTCTAGAATTATCGTTGCTGCAGCATGTTTGGCTTTTTTCTTTGACTTGCCACTGCCCGTTGCTGTAGGAAAAAAGAAAACATAGACATCTTCGAGTGATTAATCACTTTTATAGTACAATATAGATGATTTATTTTGTTTTTAAATTAGGTTCAAATAAAAGAATACCTCATATTCCAGACAAATTTGATTAAATGACCTTACTAACAGAAAAGAGAAAAAGAAAAGAAGAAAAAAGGTAAGTTTGGAGATGCAAAGTTTCCAAATATTATTTTTCTGATAACTTTGCGTTTGGTCCTTTTTGCCGCATAAGCCAAGGGGGACAGCCCTCAAAACGCTGGAAATTTGATAAGACCCAATAAAAGTAAGGCAAAAGTTGTTTGTAATCAAAATAGATGCTAAAGATGGGTTAAAATAAAAGATAGATGTTTAAAAAGAAAAATAAACGATTAAATCATTCCAAATTTAAGTACAGGAGAGGACAGATAAATCCTATTGAATGTTTATTTATTTATTAGATATCCATCATTCACATGACATGAGAAGATGGAGTAGAGGAAAAAGAAAAGGAGGAGGAAAAAAATACGCATGAAAAAAACAAAACAATTACTGCACTAACTCTTACCATAGCAAGTCAAGATGTCTTGTTTTGTTTAGAATGAGATACAAGTCTCATTGAATGAGATACTCACTTGAATGAGATACAAGTCTCATTTGCAGAAAGTAAAGTAATCATTTTCTCTTTAGTTTCGCTAAAATAGCGAATTTCGTGTTCCAACAGTAATACCTTACTATAGAACACTGACTCAAATGAACGTTTGCAAATTATACCATAATCAAAATTAATCCATCATCCTATTTTTTTTTACAAAAAAGAGAAAAAATGTGGTAAGAGTGATTGCCCTTCATATACTACATAAATCAAACACAAATTCAGTTATCTTAAGGAATTCAAGTCGACACAATAGTATCAGAATGAAATATAAAGGAAGCCACCGCCACCTTATCTTGCCAGCAGCGTAATTTAAGGTATTATAATTTGAGATTTATGTGTTCGTTTTAATTTTTAATGTTCCTCCTTACTTTCAGTTGAAAAAACCTATTTTTTTTTTAATTTATTTTCTTGTTGTTTTTCAAATAGTCGCGGTAAATCTGGCTCGCCCCCCATTAAAATTCCCTCCCCTCACAGGAAAATCCTCTGTGGAAAGTTCCTCCCGCGTAAAATACACAACCCACCTTAAAATACACAACCCATCGTAAAACCCCTGCCAGGCAATTCCATCCTTGCTAATCCCCCCCCCCATTCGGAATCTTTTCCGGAAAAGATTCCGCCTGAGAAATTCTCCTTGGCTTACTTTTATTTTAAAAAGGCTTTAAGTTCTTTTCGTTGTTCTCATCACTCCGAAAATTCCCCCCTCCCTGGAAATTATTTCTCGGAGATCCAAATACGCTGAACATTTCCCCCGGGCATTCCCTTGGAACATCTTCACATGCAAAATTGAGTAGGGAAAAAGAAATAAGACAAATAAAAGGAATGTAGTATAGGAATTCTGTCAATCACCCTAGTCTAAAACTCCCCTGGAAAGTTCTCCCTTAAAAAAAAGCATCCTATTCTAAGTAAACTACCCTTGTGTTTAAAGAGTTGTTCTTAAAAAATTGGGACAAACAGTCAAAATTTAGCGTATAGAGCAAGGTATTGAGGAGGTCGCAACCCCTCAATACTCAATATATGAAATAATTTCTGTTCGCTTTGAGTTTTAATGTTACTCTTTATTTTCAGTTACAAAAAAACTTATTTTTTATTAATTAATAGGTAAAAAAATCTATAGCTATTTGACTAGAATTTTCTTGTTGGAAGCTGTTCTTTTTATTACAGCTTTTTATTATAGATAGATAGATAGATAGATTTATTCACATGAAAAGCCCATTTGGGCCATGGTGACATACACAAAACAAATGTAAAAAATACAGCAACAAACATAGACTGAAAAGACATTAAACTAATTGTTTAAGAAAACATCACGATACCTCATACCTACCCGGACAAACTTTCCAATAATATTTATAGTTAAGCAACGCCTACTTCTCAAAATTTCTAAATCGAATCTCTCCCCCTAAATTCCTTACCAAATATTTCCAAGCGCAAATCCCTCAACTCCCTACAATCCCCTAAAAAATGTTGCAAAGACTCATCCATATCTCCACACATAGGGCAACTGTAAGGACCATCCCTCAATCTATTTCTCCCTAAATATTTCCTACGTTCTCCAAGAGGCATAAAATTTCCCCTTAAATGCATTACCTATTTCAAATCATCCGGAGCTATTTTCATTATTGGATGAATTTCTTCGCCCCAGTTCTCCTTGACCTCCGCATATATCCCAAGGGACGGCGAAGTAGCCTTCTCAGCTTGCCAAACCTGAACTTCCCGAGATTCTAGCCAACTAGCAACTAACCTAGATACAGTCCCTACCATCTCTCCTATCCCCTGTCCCTCATTCCAGCAATTACCTAGCCCTACATGGTCTAATATATTCTTCACCTGATTTGGTTACGAATCCTTCCTCCTATGTTGAAGCATCATTAAAAATGCTTGTTTAACTAGCCTATTATCTTCTATCGATGATACCCTTTCCCAATATTTAACCATACTAATTAACCTACTCCGTCTCATACACTTTATTCCTATATCCCCTCTTAGTACTAACCCATTAAACTTATTATCAAGGCCTAACATACACTTAAAAAATTATATGTTCATTTATTTGTAAATTTGTTTACAAGCAAATTTGTATCTATTCTTTATTTAGATAATAGATTGACAATTCTCTGTGCTTTTTTTTACCCTACCATTTCTGGTTCTCTACCATTTCTTTGAAAAACGGGTTTCTTTTGGTGTTGGATAATTTTTTCTAAGTTGGCTGTAATGAATTTTAGTATGATATGATTCATATCATACTGCATTCATATCGATTCATTAACGGGGGAACATAACACATGTAGGCATTGAGAAGACTTTCGGTATCACACCCAAAACGCCCATTTTGGTAAGCGTCTGAAGGCTTACATTAGCCTTATGGACGGCTGAATTAATATGAGCACTGAAACTACAGTCACAAGTAAAAGTTACTCCCAAGATTTTCATTTCGTACACAATCGGGAATAGGGATTAGAGGCATATCTATATTTTGCTTCAGAGGGTTGAAACGAATTATCTTCGACTTGGCTACGTTAATGGTAAGGTCATGACTAGAGCATTCGGTCTTTAGCTTATTAAATAATTGGTCTGAAAACTAATTTGTTATGATAGTGTTTTCGACTAGGTAAGCGAGCACTATGGACAGATCATCTACAAACTTGCAACGGTCGTCGTGAAACTAAGCAGGGAGTTAATTGTAGCCAGGAAAATTATTCCAGCTTATTTTGTGCCTTGTGGTGTCCCGCAAGAAATACCTGACCATGATGAATCCGAATCGTTTTCGCGGACACCCATTCGGCACCCATTTCATGGAGATTCATGCCTGCAGTCAGGAGGCAGATTATGTCAAAGGTCTTTCTATAATTCATTGCGCAAATGTTGACGAAACAGCTACCTTTTTTCGAGTCATTCGCAGACGCAGCAAAAAATCCATACTAGATAGATTGTATTGCTACAATTGGGGAGCCCACCGTACTGGAATTTATCAATACGCCCATGAATTTGTTTCAGAAGAAACTTGAGTACGAAGACGTCTGTTACTTTCACCAGACAAGGTGTAGGTGAGATCAGGCGGAGATCGTTGCATGCACTAAGGGGTAAGGGGGCTTTAGGAATAACTCTAATAAAGCCCGTTTCCACTGATGGGAAATAGTCGGAAGCAAAACACTCGTTTATGATGATGGACAGTGGTAATGCTATGAAAGCTGCATATTCACATAGAAATTTGACAGGTAATTCATCAGGGTATGAAGATGTATTCGGTTTGATCTTCTGTAATTCCATGTAAACGTCGAACTTACTGACAATTATGTCACTCTCAGGTTCACATTTTTCAAGTATGGTGGACTTTCCATCAGCCGTAATAGGTGGATAGGTAGTGCAGATCTTGGTGAAAAATTCTCTCACTTCTTTTGCATTGATTAAACCCATCTTCATTGCTGATCTTTACATTGCTGTCATAACCTTAGCCGGCCACTTTTTTCACAGCGTTGTGCCACTTTTTGGGGTCTGAAGTAGGTAACTAGTAGGGCATGGTTTCACAACCGTAGCGAGCTTTAGCTTTCTTTACCAAAGATACTATTTGATTCCGCAATTTCTTGTCGTTGATAATATCACCACAGGAGTAGAGGCAAAACATCTCTTTCAATAGTGATTTAATAGCTGGAGAGATCCATAGTTTTTCGTATTCACTAACAACAAATGATTTTGTTGTAAAGATCTCTAGGTTTAGAGTATAAAGTGGCGTTGAAATCAGATACCTTAGTATCAAAGGGCTCGTTACTGTGCACCTCGGGGAAGTCATGTGTGCCGATCATCGACCGTATTCACAGATGGCCGAATCTGTAAGATCCAATATGCTCCTCGAAGAGTGGGTGAGTATTTGCACTACTTATTTTAAAGACAAACAAGATGATAACCAACTCTTCTTGGTCTCATTAACGCCTCCTCCTATAATAGAAGCTGGGCTACTGTATATACTTCTCAGGTGATCAATAGTCGTTTGGAGGTGAAAAACGAAGTCACCCCAGTTTCTGGTACTTTCCGGGTAATATAGTCTACTGAAGCGACTAAGATACAAGAAAAACGACGGGGAAGAGATTTTGGTTTGCAAATACCCCAGATTAGTTCATGAGGTGGATCAAATAATTCCGGTAATAATTTGCAGGGGATGTCTTTCCGTATGTACAAGGCAACACCTCCACCTAGTCTATGTTCACCTCGATCAGCACGTGTGCTCAGGAAAATTTCGTAGCCTGCCATATGACCTGACAACCCATCAAAATTCCACGTTTCTGTAACTGTGATAACTATTTTGACGGACGATAACTTCAAATTCTTCATTTTGTTACATAATGACCGGCAGTTTATAAAGAGAAAATTCGGCATTCAATTTTTCGAATTAAAAGTCAGTGACCTTAATAGGGGGGGGGGGCTGATCACTACTAGCCGAACATACCGGAGCTTGATTGAAATGAATAAGAGATGGCATACTGGCATTTGTTGAGCAGTCTCAACAAGGGTACGTTGACAGGGTTCGGTTTTTGGAGCATAGCTGGTTGTTCTTAATGACACGATAAGTGGGATCATCCGATGACTTCGTTTGTCGCCACGCTTTCCTAATAATTTCTGCTTATTACCGTTAGACAGGAGCTCTTGGGGTAATGATCTGTCATCTGGTGTTCTTCCGAGTTACTGTAAACACAACTTAGTATTGTGTATTTCAAACTCAAAGCTTTTGTCCTTTGCATGCAGTATAGATTAATAATATGCACAAATATTACATGAATGAACACTCTTTTTTTCTCTAAGAAAAAAACAACAACAACAAAGAAGCATAAGAAACACTTCTCTCAAACAAAGGCTCTGGAATCTGGATCTGTGCTTAGTCAAGGAAATAGAAGGTTTGCCTGTACCGTTTAGTTTGCCTTTCAGCTTAATTTCAACAGATTTTAGACCCCAAATACTTTGAATGGGAAATGTTTTACACTTATTTGAAACATCATGCTCTTAAAAACCAGTTACTAGCTCTTACTCAGGATCACTGACAAACTGACCTTTGTTCACAACCGAGTACCAAAGTGTTAATTCACAGAAACTAAAAGGGATCAGTGAGAGGAATCAAAAACAAATTTTTTCGAAATTTAGGGAAGGGCTGGGCAATTTAAATTTGTTCTTTTTTTCAGTGAAAGTACCAAATGAGCCGTTTTTCAGTGAAAATACTGAAAAAGAAGTATTTATAAGAATCCAGGGGGAATAAAAGTCTGAAGGGTCAATGCCTCCTCCCCCAACTTGACGCCACTGGTTGACAGTAAGGTATAATTACTTATACTGAATTTAGGCTTTTAACCTAATGGCATTTCTTTGGTAAAAAAAAAATCTTACTGACTCCGCATCGTGTTTTTTTTGTATTTTTGTAGAATAAAGCTTATAAATGTAATTATAATGATAAAGGAGTTATTTGAGTTTTAATTTTAAAGTATAAGAGATAATCTGTTATATCAGACCAAGAATAGCGAGTCTCTTATGCTGGATAAAATTGGCAAAAACAGTTTAAAATGTATTATTTTAAATATACAATATATACTTTAGAGTTTATAATTTAAGTAAAATTGAGAATATTAATTAGGTATATTTATAAATATGATTACCTTATGTTATCGCACCTGTTGTGAATACCTTTTTTTTCTTTTGCTAGATTGAACTTTATACTAGATAAATAGACACAATAATTACGTTATATCTTTAGATTTGATTAAATTGGTAAAAATAGTCAGATAAATCTAAATTCGGTTCCTCGGAACCTAGTTTCGTATCTCTGCGAATCTACAGCCAGGACAGTAGCTTGCTAAATTCAATACCAAAGAAATTCATAGGTATCTGAACACAGGGGCGCGGGTTGCTAATTTCGGTTCTCATGAAAATCGATGCAGAAAACATATGGAAAGATACCACTTTAGATGCACCGAGGCTTGCAACAAGCTACTAGCCCGAGTCTAGATTCATAGGAGCCCTGGCCCGGGTATCAAAGGCCCGATTTTAGTAAGTGCCCAGATAGTTCAAAATTCAGGATCTGAACACTTTGTAGCTAGAAAACAGTCGGCTGTGTAGAAAAAGTGGTATTTTAACATCAATACAAATCGTCTAAATGCAGAGCAACTGTGTCATGGAATGACACTGACAAATGTTGTTACGGAATGATTAAACTAATTTTTCACATTGATTTTCTTTTACTAAGAGCTCGTTGAAGTCGCAAACCACCTAAGATTAACAAAGCTGCCCAAAATACTTCTCCAAGTCTATCTATTGGAAGTCTCACTCCCTGGTTTCTCAACTTCGTTGAAGCTCACATGTTTTAGAACAATATTTAACAACCGTCAACATTGTGGCAATTTCCCTTGATTTTCTTTTGTCTTTTTAGAAAAACAGCCTGGTAAACCAGAAATAATACAAGTTTCCTCATCACGAAAAGAAATTAGGGAGGGCTACCAGACTACCCTTCAATGCAAAGTCCGCAGTGAAGACAGTACGATTCAAATTAATTGGTTTAAATGGATAGAAAAGCCTCTCAAAGATCAAGACGTCTTGTGGTACAATGGAAAGGCCTATTCTGTAAGTAAAAAGTCGAAAGAAACATGAAATGCTTAACTTTTCAAGAAAAAGAATTGAGAATATCACTCTAGGCTATGTTATTGTACGAAATAGGGTATATTACATAAATACTATACCATAATACAATGCACAAGTATAGGTACACACATCTAGAATGTCAATAATTCTAGATTTTAACTTGCCTAGATCTGCAACTTGCTGCAAAAGGAATAGACACTCAAATCCTTGAATTGACAATTTTGAGATTTCTCCATTTACTGAGTGACAGTTATGATATTATTTTGACTTTTTTTTTAGAGACAAGTTTTCAGAACTCGTTCAAAGAAATAGAAAATTTTACTTTTTCCAACTATTGTCAAGCCGTTTTCGAGGCATTTTTCAAAAAAAAAATATTTAAAGCATTTTTTATAATTTAATTTGGTAGATGGAAATAGCTAACCTCGTCTGACTTTCTGCACGAGTTTATTTGAGTTTAATTATCACCGATGGACATAAAAATCTCCGATTTTAATGACATAAAATCTGTCAACAGATTTTTTTATAGGCGTCTGAATTATTTTCACTGATTTAACAAAGTGGAGTTTATTTGGGAGATTTTAATGAATGTGGTGTTTACTGCCATTTGGGTGTCTTAGTTGATGACTGTTTAAGGTTTGAATGTCACCTTGGTAATCGCATAGGGCATTGGTATAACGAAAGAAGTTGAACACTTCTTTCCGAGAAAAATCCGAGTAGATCAGAAAAGATTTACTCATAATACATTAAAAAGTACTTGTATGATATACTCCCGACCATTCAGGTTGTTCATTCATTGACGCACTGTAAACTTTTTTTTTCGCTAGTTTCTTTCAGCTTAGCGTGAGACAAAACAAAGAGAGGTGACAAAATAGATAGGAAATATAAGATTTGGGCTATATAATTTCACATCAGAAGGGTGGGTTGGGGGAAAAGTATTTGGACCCTGTGAAGTTAGAACACAATTCTTACTTCATAATAGGCATAATAATTGACCTAACACATTAGGCATGCAGCCCCGCTAAACTTTACCCCACTCCCTAATGTGCAATTATGTAGCCCAAATTTGTTTCTAAAGTATTATATTTTTATCATACTTAGGTATATTTGATTGGGATTAAGTTAACTCAAATTCAAGTGAAGTTTTTCTTTTGTTGTCTAGCGTGTTTCTCAAGTTTTCTTAAAGTTAAGCCAAATTCAAGTGAAGTTTTTCTTTTGTTTTCTAGCGTGTTTCTCAAGTTAACTGAAATTCTTATTATAATAGCAGTTATTATATATAATAACTGAAGCTCATCTGTCAATTGGTGCCATTATCAAGATAACAATGTCCGATTCTTGGTTGTTTTTCTTGATATATCTTTCGAACTTCTTATTAATTTGATAAAAATAAAGGGAGTCTCAGTGTTTTAAGAATACATAAGCACACTTTTTCTGGGTCGATTTGGAAGTCCTTGAAAAGAGGTTTTTCACTGCTTGGCCGAGTCTTATGTTTCATACTGTCTATTAATATGGATGTAAAATTTTCCTTCTCTTTGAAAATACCTGTCTAAGGTTTATAATAAAGCCAGAAACCTCATTCAGGAGACTAATCCTTCAGAACCTATCCACTCCGCTATCTTGAATTACTTTACATTCGTTCAAGTCCTGGTTTTCACTTTTTCTCAGGTTAATAATGAATTCTCTGTGCCCCTAAATGTTCCGCCGTCTTTTTAATCTCGAAAAAATAAATATCATCCTCGTAATTCAAAAAAATCCTATTCATATACTGTTTATTCCATCTGTAAGGTCAGACTTAAATCCTGTAGCCTAGTGAGTCATGATGTCTGGAAAAATAATGCCTGAATCTGGCCTAAGGTATCACTCATTTGGTTTCTTTAAAATGATTAATGAAAAATTTTTGCTTCTCTTAAATTTTTTTTTCTTTCTTTTTGAGTTAGTCATTAAGTATTGTATTGACTGGTGCATTTTATCGCTCCTCTATAGATCAAGGAGCCCTCATGGGGATTACTGCTCTGTATTTATTCTATTTTTAATGGTTAACATGTATGATATACCCTCAACCACTCAAGAAGTGAATTTAGGTTAAGAAAACTTGAGAAACACGCTAGACAACAAAAGAAAAACTTCACTTGAGACAATTTAAGATAAGATAGCTAGAATCAAACCACATATAAACCTTCTTAATTTAATAGACCTGACCAGAGTTCAGCCTCGTTACTGCAAGAATAGTGAAGGTTGCCTTCGTCAGCTAAAGAAACCAGAACATCTGTAGAGGAAGAACTATAGTTGTTATTATGTGCATGAGAAGCACAGCTTAGATACCAATACAGTTATGAAAACTCGATTTATTTTTGGGACACAGTGCACGGTAGCGATGCTAGCTAAGGTCAAAAGGTGCTAAGGTCACGCACGCATGTTTTGTTAAGAGCTTCATTTGGCAACCAAAATAAAAATCATGAACAAAGAAGGCTACATAGATTTTAGAAAAGCAATGAGACGAAAAAGCGTAGCTTTTTCAAAGAATTTGCTAAATTTAGATGATAGGGGAATATATAGAAAATACCACGTTCAAATACAAGATTAAGAATTCTTTTAGGGGAAAATTTGCTAAAGGAAGTTTGAATATGCTTATTTTCAGGTGTTTAGAGATTTTTTAGTGACACAGCGATATTCTATGCTAAAATCATTACTGTTAACTTGCAATTTGTCCGATTAAAACCAGATAAAATCACATCCCAATTCCAAATTAGCTACTTTGTGGTTATAGCCCATAGTTATTACAAAAGGGATAAATTTGCTTGATATCTATAAGGTTAAAATAGCTCATCCATTTCAAGAGCCCCGATATGTGGAAGGCAAGTCTACGGACCTTGATTCAGGTTTTATTTAAAGAATATTCATAAGAAAATGCTGTCTTCATTCATTTACATTTTTAGTCCTTTTCTTGCACAAGGAAGTGCTCCTCCTTGTTTATTTTTCGTTTTCTTTTGTTTCTTTTTAATATCGTCCCAAAATACAGTATTGCAGCAGCACTTATTGGTGTCAAATGTTCCAACTTTAGTCTGCATTTTAATATTTTGCCTTACGAAAAAAGAAAAAAAAAATTGCGAAAAATTTCACTATTGCGAGATAAAACTGGCAAAAACTTATTTTTGCAAGTTTCCCATTATCACCTCAAACCCCTAAAACAATTTAGTGATTCTTATTTTACGACAAACAACAAGATGATTTTCTTCACTTTTGAAGTTTCAGGCAGCTAAATAATCCTCGAAACGCACTGAAACTTTTCTACGTCTGCAGTGGCACTAGTGTTCTTCCTTTCTTCTGTTTCTCTCTCCTCATTTGAATAATTTACCACAGATGATAAATGAGACCCAACAATTAGAGCAAATTCTGTGGATGCTGTTGAACATGTAAAAATCAGCTAATGGTTTGTACATGCCTTTATTATTCTTCCCTACTTGTGTTCAGTTCTTATTATAACTTAGAACTTATTAAAAACAGCATTTCCAGAACCAGCGAAAAACTTTTTCTTTTTCACTAGTTCATTCATGTAAACCAGTTTTAAGTTCTAAAAATTTTTTCTGATCCTACAGAATTAAAAATGTTCACTTTTCTACTAAATTTGATACGAAATGCAAAATGGGAATCAAACTTTCTCACAAAGAAAAAGGCTGTTTATTGTCCTCCAAACTCGATGCGCAACAGATGAGAACCGATATTTCACTCTGCCGATATTGGTATGTAAAATAAAATTGATTTATATTAAAACAAATTAGCTTTTTTAATATATAAGAGAAATTTAATATGAAAACCGAAAACTTTAAGAAGAAGCAAAAACTTTTGTGATTTGACTTGCATCTCAATGTTGTCCTTTTCATAAGTCTTGAACCCCCCAAAAAATGATACCAAGCCTCTCCATCACTAAATTCACAAACTGGACATTTCTTTTATCAATTCTAAATAAAAATGAATTTAATTTACAATCAAACAGTTTTGGTAACGAACTAGTAAGGAGCGACCCGGCTCAATAGTAAACAAAACTCTAAAAATCAAAATTCTTATGCTAAAAGATATATCAAAAGAATCAGATTTTTATGCTGATTTTAAATATATAAGTTTCACCAAATTTAGTCTTTGTCATCAGTACTTCACAGTAATGTGAAGTATTATTGTGTTTATGTGCTCGTCTGTAAATTCACCTTAATTTGGTCAGTCAATGGTGAGTCAATTTGGTCCAACGTCTTATATTCTTGTTGACAATTATGGACTGAATTATCCCCCAGGAGCTCTCAAAAATTCAACTCTAACACTCAAGCTGTTTTTATAGTAATATAGATACGCGATTCAGACAACCTGGGTACACATAGATTCTGTCGTTCTAGATCCTTGCTTCTGTGTCATTCAATAGACACAGGCCTCAGGGACATAAGACATCCAATAAATCCACATAAATGCAAGTGTTTTCTCGAGAAGAGCTACACTAGGTCTTGGTACATGAGTCATCATTGACTATTCTTGTACAGTCTTT